>NC_140931.1:149617828-149670328 GCF_014529385.1 Adiantum capillus-veneris
AGAGAGGACTATCGGTCCTTTGGTTCGCGATTACAGATAAATTAAATCGACAACGTTTGATATAGCTACATACCTCCCACGAGGGGCCATTGATGTTACATATCCAAGGGCTTTCTCTGAGCTACGCTCTCCTGATACCGATGTTTCACTTGCATTTCTTCTGAAAATTTAATATCAATTAGCTTAAACTGTTTGAATGTAGCTGTCCGTGACTACTCAATAGAACATCATCACTCCTGACGAACACGTATGATCAAAGTTTCTGCTTTAACCAAAGAGTTGAAGCAAGGCTTACTTGCAACACCACACCAAATAGTCCTCTGAAGTAGGAACATACACCTTGGCACCAAGCTTCACAACTCCTCTACAGAATGGCCGTAAACACACTCTCAGTACACAGACAGCTTGAGAACACTGAATAGTCGGAAGATTTTGAAGCTTCGGACGCCATACTACTGTGCCCTCATGAAGGCGACTGCCTAGTCCTCTGAACTTTGTCGCTGTGTGCGTTCGAGCCGGAAATAGGAGCAGGCCAGTTTGCTGGGTCATTTGCAGGTAAGATACCAGCTGCTCTGCAGTTCGGGCTACGAAGCAGCTATACTCAGGCCCTGCAACACACTGTGTCTTATCTTCATCTCGTGGACAAGACATGGATGGGGAATGCACAAGCGGAACTTGAACCGCATCTTCTTGAACACATGCATGGATTTGCTCAGGCATCCGTGGCCCCATCTCATTAAGTCTTTTACACAAAACTTGAGCAGCTTGTAAAGATTTATCAGCTTTTGTATCTGCGTATGCCTTGCAGTCAGGAAAATCATCTGGGAATGTAGGAGATCCAGCCTGTGACAAATGCAGAGTCATCAGTCCTGCTCAACAATTAGAACAATTGCAAGAATGCTTTCATATACATTGGTGTAAAGCCAGTGTCTTTCTCGTGTGCCAATCACATGGCCTCCTGCAAATACAAGAGGCACCCAAAATGCCGAAATCCAGTTTATAGGTAGGATAAGTGACCAACTGCATACAAAGGATATACCCAGATTACATCCAGACAATCATCTCCAGCCTCAGAAAATGTTTCCTTTAAAGTCTGACTTACCAACACGCTGATGCCTCCTCATGTTCATGCTTCAATAGTATTACTGGACAGGCGAAGCGCCGGGAGAGATTTTTTCTCCTCTCTAACGCGTTGTTATTTTTGGCTATTTCTGTCAATCCAAAAGAATCCAATCTATTAGCGTGCCGCATCCTGCTGAAGAACTTTTCCCTCATAGGTTGCTCGAACTCCGGCTTGGCAGAGTTAGGCCCACATGCCCATAAAGCATCAACTTTTTTTTTGTAGTGTGTCCCCTCTCCAGTATATGTGTTGAGGTTTTCTTGTTCATACTCCACATCAGTCTCAGCAATCTTGTTACCTTCTACCCTGAAGTTCTCTGCTTTGCTACCTCTATCATTAAAAACAGCAACAGGAGAAATGCAGACAGGGTCTAGAGCCAAAGAACGCTCATTCTCTTTGAGCCGAGGATCAGAGACCTCTAAATGCACAACTGCCTTTCCATTGATTTGCTTTGAGTTAAGTACATCAGTGAGCTGCTCGAGCTTTATACATTTCCCTTGAGAATCCCTGACAAGATAGTATAGATTAAAACAAACCATATCCATTGAAAGAAAAGGGATGATGATGCAAGCCACTCCACTAGTAATCCATTAAGAACTTCCATAAAGGAGAAACGTATCAACCCTGATTTCAATTGCAGAGGCATTACTCTCACCTGCAAATAGGGAAGAGAACCTTCTGTAAAACTGCAAAAGCTCCTTCACCTATGAGGTCCAAACGACCTAAATCTCCTTTTCTCGAAACACACTCAACTCTCTCCTCTTTCATGTGCTTGTTCTGTCCAGACAATATTACCATCACAACAGGCACACTCAAGAAGGTATGAAAATTCTAAGCCTGCTTGAGATTGAGAATCAAGCCTCCATACCACTTGGAAGCAAATATCCTTCAGCACCTGATAAGCCTCCTCAAAAGCAGCGGCATGAACCCACAACCAGAGATTCCTTTCTTGCAAGCTTTCAACCTTTTCGGCTGTACAAGTGGAAGAACTAATCTCTGGCATCGTTGGTTTCCACATCATGATAGCTGGGCATATTATGCCAGGAGAAGCATGACCAACATGACCTAACTGTCAAATCATACATATGTAAGAAGAGAGAGAGAGAGAGAGAGAGAGAGAGAGAGAGAGAGAGAGAGAGAGAGAGAGAGAGAGAGAGAGAGAGAGAGAGAGAGAGAGAGAGAGAGAACACATGGGACTTAGAAATATTTCGTAGGTACTGCAAAAATACACACACAATTGCTGTGGTGAAGTATTCCCCTGAGAAACTTCCCGCTCCAGATAAGTATGAGTCCATCCCTTGAGGCAACTCGAGCACAGGCCGCAAAACTTCGCAAATCTTTTCCTGCATGAAGACAAGGTGAATAAAAGGCACAAATATTTGTGTTGCATAAGTTTGAAGGTACTAGAATCAATCAACTTCAATGAAACACCTCACCTCCCTAGGATGGGACAGGGCAATCCGAGTGAATTAGAATGAGATTGGCTAGATCCCTAAGACCCTACAAGAAATGCTTCTCAGCATGGTTACAAAAGATCTGATTACATTAAGCTTTCTAGAAGTCTATTTTAAAGAACAACAGGCGTGTGCACTGTTTATCCTTTGTTTGGGGAAGTTGGTTTGGTCAGAGAATGTTCATCTTGGTACCTTCCCTTGGCTTTTGTGATGGAGGACAAATGGGTCCTTCCTTCCTCTCTTACAGTTTGGTTGTGCCGAGGATTTCGGGGAACCGCATCCAGAGATGGTCGAAGGAATGCAAATGATTTTGGAATACAGCACAGGGGTTTTACGGTCCCTTGGCTTTTATAAGCTGCTACAGGAGGGTTCTTCACAACGGATACTTCGAAAGCTAGCATTGGTCTTTATGGTTTTGCTACACCACTGGAGGCAGAGAGAGCTTATGGCAGATTTGTGTAGGCTATCTACAGCCAGATACAGCTTCTTCACCACTTCATGATCCAAGGATAAGAATCAATGTATCTGTGGTTGTATGGAGTATTTTTCCCGACGACCTCATTGTCTATCTTTCAGGGTTTTCCCAATATCTCTTGTATATGGACCTTTGGTCGATTTTATGTAATGCAAAGGGTAACAAGCCCCACTATTTGGAGGGAGGGAGAGAGAGAGAGAGAGAAAGAGATGAAATGTTAAGTTAACGTCTTCATAAGGCCAAAATGACCTATGAGACCAAAAATTTATATCCATGTGTAACTCTAACACGATGTCTTGAGAACATAAAAGTAAAAGGGAAAATTACCAAAATACCCCTCTAATTTGAGGAAATTCCCAAAATACCCCTCAAATTTCAAAAATTCCCAAAATACCCTTGTATCTATTTTGGTTGGAATGTTCAAGATTTTCTAATCTTCATTCGTTTTTGACAATTGAGATCTGTTTTTGAGTGCTCAGCATGTAATTTGTCACCAGTTACCATCGCAAAAAAGGCAATTATGTCTAAAAATAATGAAGCAATTCATCTCCAAAGCCTGCGTAACCAACTCAAATTGTATAGTTTTAGCATCTTGTACGATAGACAATCACTCTTCTTGTGAAGACCTACAGAAAAATTTATTTTTCGAGAAATTTAGTCTCACAACCAGGGGTATTTTGGGAATTTGAAGGGCATTTTGGGAATTTTTGAAATTTGAGGGGTATTTTGGGAATTTCCTCAAATTAGAGGGGTATTTTGGTAATTTTCCCAAAGTAAAAATAAGTGAGGGTACCTGGAGTGGGTAGATATGTAAGCCTACCCTACATCATCATCATCATCAGCAACAGCATCACATGATACATCATCTCAAAACATATGGGGAGGGGTACAATCACATGAGAGCAAATGAGGTGTACAATGGAGAAAGTATACAATGGTGATCATCCCATGAACTCTCTTGTGACGGGTTTTAAGGTTAGGGTTTCTGTGCCGAGGTCATAGACGCATGGGATAAATGTGTTCGTTTGGTTGGCCCCAGACTCACTTTATCTAGAAAGGTATTCCATGTGGTCAAAGCCAGAAACCTCTATGCCATGATCACTTTTCTCTATGTGGTATTATGCATCTGAAGTCATCTTCGTGGAGCTAGGGACATCGATGTAACCTTCGGGTCTTAGACTAACTTGATTGAGTTTTGTTGGGACCGGCCTAAGGGCCCAAAGATTATCAAAGAAGAAGACACAAAAGAATTACCAACTTATTAGGTTCTACCGAGGGGGCCTAAATTACTAGAAGGACCCACACACAAACAATTTGCGCAAAGAGATGACACGTGGCAGTTGTACGGAATCCCGTGATTTGCACTGACATGCTAACATGGTAGCTGTACAGAAATTCTGCAATTTGCATTAACTGATGATGTGGCACTAGTGTACAGATTTCCGCTGAAGCTTTTTGGGGCTCTGCTTTTGTACCTTTATAAGTGCTCACAGGGTCGCTCTTCCACAGAGCATCTGGACGTAGAGTCTCGCAAAGAGAAGGACCCTCGGGAGTTGTACTTTGCGAAGTAAAATAGCAAAGAAATACCAAAGGGGGGGCCAGTCTTTGGAGCCAATGTGTCCCCAACCTCCCCAACCTTCTCAAATTTACTCTTCTCTTCCTCCTATGCCTCCCCAACCTTCTCAGATTTACCCTTCTCTTCCTCCTGACCCTTCCCGCAATCACCCACCTACCTCTTCACGACAGAGCTCTGGAGATGTCTTGTAATTTCTGGGAGGCATTTATGCTTCAGGAGAACTACCGCATGTGGCTTCCAAAGCATCACTACCGTTGCCTTCCGCACCTCCACCCTATGTCCCACCACCACGTACCGCACCCTCCCATTCATCAGATGGGCACTATCATCATTACTATTATTACTCAGCACCTCTGGTGGAAGATTTAATCAGATGGGCACCATCATCATCATTATTATTACTCAACACCTACGGTGGTCGGGTCCACAACCATTTAAAGATGGTGGGGCTACAATCAAATTTTTCACCATCTCACATGTCCAAGATTCTCACAACGCTCTCAAGTTCCTACAACAGTTCGACGTCAGTAGCAACTTGGATTCTTCTATAAAATTTCCATTACTCTTTCTACCCAAGCTTCTTAGATGAGACCTTTGAAGTGACATAAGTGCCGCCTGGTCTGGCCTCAAATGTATCCCGCAAACACTCTTCCAACATACAACCAAAGAATTTGGGTGCTTATCTACCAGTTTCCACTTTCCGAGACATTGCTTTTGGAGAACAAATTGAGAAGTACATTGTGGGCCTACCTTTTCCATTGCAGGATTATTGTATAGGGAAAGTGGTCTCAAATATGCCTCAACTTATGTCACATGCAAGAGTGGGTTATCACATTCTGAAGAAAGAACTAGTATTTACTGACATTATTGCTCCTTCCTAGAAGAGAAACCCATGATCCTCCACCCAAGATACCCCACAACTACGAACTAGTACACTCTCCAACACTTCTACTTGATGGCTGACCCCTGAAGAGATGGCACAATACCGATTAGAAGGAAGGTATCACAAATGTGGCCTTCGCGGCCAAGTTTCCTGGGATTGTCCGGAAAACCCCAATAACAAAAGATCACTTCCATATGAAAACACAAAAAACAAGAAACCCCGACCCTCAATTGGATTGATTTTTGATTTGATATGTGTTCCTAGCATTGACATAGCTAATGAACCATGCAAAGGTATGGGAAAAGTTAAAGATCAAGATGTCCTGGCTCCATGTAAAATTTCATCTCCCCACAATTAGCCGCAAGATTAGGTATTGAGGAATATGCCAAGGGAACGCAAATTGAAGCACAAATGGCTAATGGGACTTACACATCATCGACACCATTGATCGGATTTCTTCCGGTTCAAGTTCAGACATTTGCAGATCTAGTTAACTTCTACATTATGAACTTGGGGAGGATGTGATGTTCTGTTAGGCATGCCTTGGTTCTACAAATATCATGCCCGAATCACGCAAAGGAATGAACGATCCATTTGAAGCACAGGAACAAAGACTTGTGTTGGACTTCAGTATGCGAGCTACTCAAGAAGCAACGGCAAGCTAGGAATCAAGAATTGAAGAAAAGAACTATGAAATTTGTATGAATTTATAATAAATAATGATTATGATTATGATTATGATTATGATTAAGACTATGATCTTGGGTGTGTGCACGACATCTAAGCAAGATCCAATGACCTTTTATAGGCATTGGCTAAGACTATGATCTTAGGTGTGTGATCGACATCCAAGAAAGATCCAATGACCTTTCATAGGCGTTGCCTAAGAAACTGGCCATAAGACAGATTTTCAAACGCACCCGAGGTGTCTACAGCTAGCTTTTCTCTTTTATGTCCATGGCCATCATGACACAAGAATGCATGATTAAATGATCAATTGTGAGATTTTAAGTTGCATGAATGTTAGACGTGTGAACATTTTCTTGTATCTACAATCGAGGATGATTGCTTTGATTTTAGAAGGCGGTATGTGAGGGTTTTAAGGTTAGGGTTTCTACGTCAAGGTCATAGACACATCGGATCAATGTGTTCGTTTGGCCCGCCCCAAACTCACTTTCCCTAGAGAGGTCATCCATACCAATCTCTTGGTCAAAGCCGGAATCCTCTATGCCATGATCACTTTTCTCTATGTGGTATTTTGCATCTGAAGTCATCTACATGGAGCTAGGGACATCTGTGTGACCTTCGGCTCTTAGACTAACTTGATTGAGTTTTGCAGAGACCGGCCGAAGGGCCCAAAGATTATCAAAGAAGAAGACACAATGGCCCTAATCGATCCCTAATACCCCCAGGAGGTCCGGGGAAGCGAGGGGATCGCTATACATACGATATGGTGCATTTTTGGGGCAGAAAACAGAGAATTCAGCGTGCTGCAGATTCTCGCCAGGTTTGGGAAAGTGCCTGTATGCGCCGGGAAAGTATGCTTGGGGATTTTGTCAGTGAAGTTTCCTCGTACACTTATGCTGCCGATATCGGGCCTAAACAGGTCTTTTTAGCTCGGATTACGTGGGACAGCTCGTAGGAAATCGCAGGTTTTATTCCCTCTTTGAATAGAATAAAGAAATACCAAAAGGGGCACCAGTCTTTGGGGCCAACAGGTTGTCTGCGTCTGCAATCTGTTCTTTTGAAGTGTTAATTCCAGCGACAGGTTTTTATTTGCAAAGTTTCTCTGTGTCCTAAAGTCTAAAGTAAAGTTTCAGGTGAAAGCCAAGTTTTACCACCCTACGGGCCGGTTTCACCCAACATGTCGTTTCGGATACACACTCTCTCTCTCTCTCTCTCTCTCTCTCTCTCTCTCTCTCTCTCTCTCTCTTCTCTCAGCTATTCAAGTGTTTTGAAGTACTAAAAGTGTTGCGAAGTGTAAGGATGCAATCATCTCTGTGTTTCCGTTCGAACCCTCGCCAGAAGTGATTACACTCTCATGAGTCTATGTAGCATGGCTCAATGTCCATAGTTAGCTCTTTGGGGCGGCGGTTTGGGGGGGGGGGGGGGGCTCTTGATGTTGCTCATTATGTTGTGTAGCCTCTAATGTAGACCTCGTCTACGATGTGAAGATCCTCGCATCCTCAGGCACCGTGAACAGCCAAGCTGGATGGCTCAACCAAGAAGCATGCCCATATGAGGATGTGACTGGGTAACCTGTGGTGGGCTATCTCGAGTAGTCTTGTAAAAAGTAGTGACCTGCCTCTTATGAATCTTCTATGTGTAGGTCCTCTACTCCTAGAGGTAGTCTCTCTCAGTCTACCGATTGCCAGCAAGAAGAGACCTAGGCACCTCTGATCATAGTAATCCATGATGCAAGAGAAGGAGCCAAAGCTCTCTCTGAATAAGCAATGCAAACGCCTGCGGATCTCATAGTATGTTGTGCAGTGGTAGATGTAATGCTCCTTTGTCTTTGGTCCTCTCTGGCAAACCTGGCCTAATCTCTCCTCTCGGCGTATACCTCTGTATCGGCCAGTCTCTATCTCCAGCTGGTGAGATGAGGTGCATAGCTGACCAATAACACATCTAATGCCATGAGATAGGTGGGTGTCATATACCTCGGGGGCGAGATAAACCCATCAACTATCCTACGGAGAAGGAAGAGAGAGAGAGAGAGAGAGAGAGAGAGAGAGAGAGAGTAGTTACCCGGAATGGGGAATGGGGAACGGTATGAAATGTCATTCCCTGTTTCGGATACTCGTGTCTGAAACACAGAACGAGGACTCAAAACAAGAAGCTATATTGGGAATGGGAAACGGAGACTTGACAATGGCCATTCCCTATAACAATGAGAGAGAGAGAGAGAGAGAGAGAGAGAGAGAGAGAGAGAGTGGGGGGTTGGTTTTTCTTTTTGGGTGGAAGGGGGGAGGTTGCACCTACAAGCAAGTGGAACAAAACCTCAGCATCTTCTAGGCAAGCAGCAACACACATAGGAACCTAGATGTGAGTATGCACAACAATTGTGCTCCACAAGTCCCACATCCATCCCCCCTCTTGATAATTGTATTTGTTCTTTTGCACTTGGTTTTCATGACTGGTGGTATATTTTCTTGTTTTTATGAAACACAAACTTGATCAAATACAGACACTCCAGGAAGCAAGCAGGAGAATAAACTGCACCACTTTGTACTAGGAGAAAGATGGGACAATTCCATCATGTTGAGGGTAATGCATTTACTATCCTTCATACGCTTGCATTCACCTTCTAGCTGCTGAAGCGTTAGAGGTTTACCCTTGCCAAGCATAGCTATGTCCACCTTTCACGGTTTCCAAAAGAAGCAAATGAGTTTTGTATGAGCTTCATCATAAAATATAAGTTGCAACTTGTCTTGCAAACAGTAGGAACGAGCAATTCAAAGATCCTGACGAGTTGAATGGAGCACGGATAACCTAGTTTCAAAACTGAAAATAAGAAACGTATGTGATATTTTCAAACTGAAGACATGGGTAAGTATAGATTGACAAAAGTAGAAAAGGAGAAAACATTTTGTTCTTGATTGTGCATTGACGTGCACATAAGTTCAAAAGCATGAGTAAGTTAATGAAATGTATGCAGTTAGTAAGCTTCTTGCTCAACACAAAATCAAAAAGCAAGTTCTTTAGACGTGCAAAAACATTACTGGAGTGATATGGAGGTAAGAATCTTCCTTCGTTTCTCACAAAAAATTGCAATGCATTTGCCACTTGAATATTGCTAGAGCCTACCTGGCACAAACTTGTAGGCATAACGTAAGGAAGTTTGTTTTTTGCTTATCAAGCACAAAAGAATGTTTAGCACTTGAAGAATTTGTGAATTCTCTTTTGGCATTACACAAAAAACAATCTTCAAATGGGTATCTTAATTAGCATTACCACTGAGCCAATTAGCTGAATAGCATTCATAAAGCTGCAATCATGAAGAAGAGCTTTGGATTTTGACCACCTCAAGACTGCCCTTGACCCATGACCCCTGCAGAATAATACAACCAATGAAAAGCCTTTTACACAATCTTAAAAGGAAGAAAGAAAATGAAATTTACATGTGGGGAGAGAGAGGGAGGGAGAGAGAGAGAGAGAGGGGGGGGGGGGGGGGGGGGGGGGGGGGGGGGGGGGGGGGGGGAAGGGGGGTTGCTGTGCATCTCTCAATCTGTGTGTGTGAGTGAGGAGATTAATTACACCTGTTAAAAGCCCTCAACAACAAGGCGCATGCATCTAAGTTATGGAAGCCTAGGTCTCAAGGAGGGAGACACCATGAAATGTGGCATCCATGTGAAGAAGGCGTAAACATTTTCCTTCAGGGAATGGCACCAAATGGCACTTCCCCCAAAAGGAAACCGCTAACTTAAAGTAAAAAAAGGGAAACTTCTTTACAACCTCTTTGCACAATTGGTTGTATAGGATGCAATCGGGCATAAATCTAGACTGCTAGATGCACATTGTGGCCTCTAGCCACAAAGCATTGTGTGTGAGCACATGTGTGTCTTACCCAATGTGTCTTTGCAAGTACTTGGTGTAGTTCCGACTATTGCTGGGTTCTCGCTAGAAGTCGGTGATTAAAGTCAGCAGCCAAGTCAGTAACTTCTAAATTCTAGGTGAAAAAAGAACTAATCCCCAAAAGCATCTGCTCCCAAAAGCTAGCGCTGAAATCAGCCAAAATCAGCCAGCGTAATTTGCAAATATCCATACAGCCTGCCTCGTCGCAACCTCAGCGCAAAACACAGAAAATCCGCACAGTACTGCCACATCATCGTTCGTACGAACTGCCACGTTAGCATGTCGAAGCATTTTACGGAAATCAATCTCAGACTTCAAGATTTGGGATTTTTAGGGTTTGGCCCCTCGGTGCTCAAAAGTTCTTTAAGTTGGTTGGTTCAATTCTCTTGTCCACTCAGCCATTCCTCTTACTGTTGTGCATGCCACGTCAACACTTTGTGACACACTGGCTCCTTTGATCCAAAACATTGGCTCTCTCTTTATAGGGTAAGGCCTGTGTCACACAAATCCGCCCTGACATGTGTGAGATTGAGGTGGCAAAAAGCTCTTCGTGGAAGAGGGTGTCCGCTGCTCTGCGAAATCAACCAGGGCAGACCCCTCGCCCATCCTTTCTTCATGGTAGATACGCTCAAAAATAGCAACGCGGAATGCACTGAGTGGATTTGACCCGAGAACGTCGCTGATTTATAGCGGACGCTGTACCAGTTGGGCTATGCCCATTTGATGAATACGTGATGAGAAATTAAATTATTAATTATTGTCCGCCCGATGTGACAACGAATGTGCCCAAAGCTGCGTCTTACAGCACTGTCTGACGCTCGCGTCTGGCAGGGGCCTAAGATACTCATTATAAACATTTTAAGACTTAGGTAGGGCAAGTTTGGAAGACAAAGTTATAAAAATAAAACATTAAAATGATTTATTAATGAGCTTGTCCAAGCCAAGTTTCTGGGTAAAACTGTCACACATCTGCCCACCCGGGAATCCGGATTGAATCGAGGAATGGCTCGTTGGATTCCAATTTCCTCCAACCTAAAACTACATGCACGTCATGCTAGATGCCCACCGTAGTGTAACAATGGGAAAACCTAATCTAATGGACTCATCCTAACATGCAGATCCTACGAACAAGCTCACAAAATTGCCGATACTAATCCTCCTAGGATTCTAGACACTCCTATCTAGGGATAGGTGCAAAATTGGCTTCGAAAGTCGATGAAGTATGTTCACGTGGCACTTCAATAACACCTGAAACTGAAAGAGAGAGAGTACACGCAACACGGAGTGGCGGAATTCCACCCGAGAGAGTATTGGCCCCAAACCTTGTCACCCCTTTCAATATTTCTTTATATTACTTGAACTCGGTACAATGCCGGTACTGGCACTCTGCACCTTCTCACTGAAGCGTGTCAGAGACTGAGCCCTATGCAACTTATATAAAGGCCCTTGGCCTCAAAAGCTGTTACATAAAAAGCACTAAACTCAAAAGCAAATGGCCCAAAAGCACCGTGTGCAAAAGTTGCCAGCCCGCAAAACATTGAAATCCGTACAGGTGCCATGTGGCACTGCCAACGTAAAACGTGGAATTTCGTATTGCCTGCCATGACAGCATGTTAGCGTGAAAGGCAGAATTCCGTACTGCTTGCCACGTCAGCATGTCAACATGAAACGCGGAATTCTGTACTACCTACCACGTCAGCATGTCAGCGTGAATTGCGGAATTCCGTACATCTGCTGCCATGTCATCAGCAGTTGTCTGTGCGCTGGTCCTTCCTTATTTTAATGCCTTTATGTCACTTGGGCCCCATCAAACGGGGTCCCATAAGTTGGTGGGAACTCTTCTTTAAAAATATGCCACTCAGCAAGACTTTGCAAATTGGTAAAACTTCTTCTGCTGCTTCTACTTCTTTACTTAGGGTTTAGGCCCCTCGGCCGGGATCTGCAAGTCAGCTCTGTTCTTTAATGGCTTGACATGTCAGCAATTTGTGACATCCACCCTCCTTGAAAGAAAGTAATTGTTCGCAATTACAGCATATCTGCAAAACAACTAAAGTTAGCTCAAAAAATTTCAAGGGTGATTCCGAGGGACAATCAATTTCTCAATCCAAATCGGAGATCTTGATTTCCTCGGTCGTTGGCTTCCCAAAAGAATCTCATCCAATAAGGAGTCTCATTCCAGATCGAAACTCTTGATATCCTGGGTCATTGACTTCCCAGAAGTATCTCATCCAAAAAGGAATATTCAATGGTTGGCACATCACAATGCAACACAAATGCTCACATATGTATGTTACAAGACATAGAAATATTAAGTCGCCGATGAACACTTGCCCCACAAATAACCATCCAGGTCTCGGCCATGAGCTGTTCAACGACTCTCTCATCGCTCCTCCCGCAAAAAAGCATCCAAAACATCGGCCTTCTTGTAATAAGGTGTCTCATTGTTGAGGCGTCAAACAAAGCCTTTGCGGTTGATTTTCACGAGACTCTCGAGAATTTGTTCATTGTTGCCAAGAGTTGTGGTTAGTGGCCGGAGAATCTTCTGTGGTAAACTCTAGCTTTCCCTTCATCAGTTTGTCGCCGACTGCGGCATGGTCCATAAGCTCTTGCATAGTGAAGACTTGCTTGGAGAGACAATATTCCTGCAATGGTGATGGTAGTCCAATGGTGTATCGCTCGCATTGGGCCTCCAAGGGAACGAACCTAAAGAAGGACACCGGAAGGTACAGATCGAGAAACCTTTGGTTATAGTCGTCCATGGTTTTGGTGGCAAGCATTTTCAAGTTGCCCCACTCTGCCAAAATCCGGACTTCAAAGAGAGAAGTCATGTAACTACGTGCAAAGACTGTCTTGAAAGCTTGCCAGGTCCTTGGAGCATGCGGTTGTGTCGCGATTGAACTCCACCACTGTTAGATTCTTCATCTCCAGATGCTTCGCACACTGTCTACAGGCTTCACACACATCACGTGCATTGGCCCTCGGTTGTGAGTTGGCCACCCGTACACCTGCTGGACAGGGATCTCAGGCACACTTAGGGTTGTTTAGCACATTTCCCACTTTAGACCTGTTTTGATCACATATTCCCCCATTTATATTGGAGGGTCATACTTTTAGGTCATTGGGCTATACTGAGGATTATTGCCCGACCAGCCCCTATTCTCCTATATATAGGAGGGGGGGCATCCTCTTTCTCATTGTATTGTCTCACACCATGTAGCCATCTGGAGTTATTGGGCTGCAACCATCTGTTTCCTCTCATGGACTCTTCTCTCTCTCATGCCAGTCTCTTTCTCTCTCTCACCTTCCGCTGCACACTCTGACATGGTATCAGAGCACAAGGGTGCTAGATCTACCATCGCCATTACCAAGGAGGACCATCTGAAGGTTTCCATCGCAAAGAGTTTGCATTCAGCCACCTGCGTTTTTTGAATCTCTAGCGTTTTTCCCTATCTGGGCAGCGTTTTCAGCATTCAGATCTACCCTTCTTGTGGTGTTGCTTCAACTTCAGCGTTTTCCCTTCATTGCCCTTCCTCTGGAGGACCTTTCAGAGAGGTTCATCGCCTAGAATACTCTCCCCTTCTACCAGCGTTTTCTGGCTGCCAGTGTTTTTGTGGATTTGGGATATTCTACTGCTCTTCTCTCTAGCACCTCCTCCTCCACCCTCTACTCTGCTAGCGTTTTTTTGGCCTTGCGTTTTTTGGCTGGCATGGCGTTTTTGCAGTAGAGGGGTCGCAACTCGCCACACACACCTTGCGTTTCAGTTTTGTACCCATCAGCGATTGGCCTCTTCCCTGCCGGATCTACACCATCCTTGGCACCTTGAGTTCTCCATTGTTGTCAAGTACCGACTGTTGGACCTTCCACATTCAGATTTGGGACTGTTTTGCTGATTTTCAGCCGATTATTTAGTGCCCCTCCCGTCCTCTTGCCCCAAGCTCCGGCATCCAGTGCCTTTTGACATTGAGTGGCTGCTGAATACCCTGTTTAAACTTTACAGCAGCGTTTTTCAGCCTCTTTTTGCTGCGTTTTTAGGCATGGACAGCACCTTACCTTGGCCTCGTCAGTGACTTCTCGGATTCCCTTCCTGATTCACTGGTCTTTACCCCCTACCCGAACTGGTGTGGCGCTTACACAGCGTGTTTTCAGATCGCATTTCAACTTTGCTCCTTCTTCGACATTGAGACGTGGACTCAGATATAGGTTCTGGCACAACAGACGAAACTCCCGACATTACAGATCTTCCCCTCGTCGAGGCTCTTTTGCCCTCAGGAAGATGCAGGGGATTGGATTGGTACAGGTACTTATGTGGACGTGGCTTGTGTTTTCCACCGCTACTTCTTCCTCAGTAACCCTCCCTCCCTCTCCGTCAACTGTTGTCTCTCTATTTGGGATTGCCCTATCCATCTGCTTCATTGGTTCTCTATATGATAGACCCGTGCCTCTTGGCACGTCATGTCACAAGGCGGGGCACCACGTGCCAATAGAAAAGAACAAACTGAGCAGACTTTTAGCACTTCAATAACAACAGAACTCTGAGAGAGAGAGAGAGAGAGAGAGAGAGAGAGACGACAAGCGACATGGAGTGGCGGAATTCTACCCCTGAGAGTATTGGCCCCAAACCTTGGCACCCCTTTCAGTATTTCTTTATATTGCATCATCAAAGTACAAGCCGGTACTCCAGACTCTGCACCTTCTCCAGGAAGCGTGCCAGAGAATGAGCCCTAGCCTCATATTTAATGACCCTTGGCCTGAAAAGCAGTTATAGTAAAAACCTTTAAAACTCAAAAGCTTCTGGTTCAAAAGCAAAGCCAAAAAGCTGCCAACGCAATTTACGAAAATCCGTACAGCCTGCCACGTCATCATGTCAGAGCAATTTTCGGAATTTGTCTGCTACCTTAGGGTTAGGGTTAGGGTTTTTGGCAGAAATTAGGGTTTGCAAGTTTCAGGGTTAAGGTTTTCAGAATTAGGGTTTGCAGGTTTTAGGGTTAGGGTTTCCAGCATTAGGGTTTCAGCAATTAGGGTTTCTGGCAGACATTAGGGTTTAGGCACCTCGGCCACATCTGTACGTTGACTCCATTCTATAGGCTTTGACACGTCACCAGTTTGTTACATCTCCCCTTCTTGAAAGAGAGTAATCGTCCGCGATTACAGCATACCTGCAAAACAACTCAAGTTAGCTCAAAAATTTCCGAGGGTCATTCCGAGGGACAATCAGTTTGCTCTTTTTATTAAGGAGTTAGCTTCTCCTTTCTGCTCTTTTGATCAAGGAGTTAGCTGCTCCTATCGGCTGTTTTGATCAAGGAGTTAGCTTCTCCTTTCGTCCAGATCGAAACTCTTGATATTCCGGCGTAGTAAAATTAGTCATCACACCCAGACCGTACTGATCTTCCTCGGGTGTCTTAATACACTAAAATTACATACCCAGGCAATCTCATCCAATTAGGAATATTCAGTGGTTGGCACATCACAATGCAACACAAATGCTCACATATGCATGTTACAAGACATAGAAACATAAAGCCGCCGATGAACACTCCTCCCGCATAACCTAACAAGGTCCGGGCCGGGAGATATTCAACGACTCCCTCATCACTCCTCCCGCAAATAACCTAAAAAGGTCCGGGCCATGAGATATAGAGGCCTTTTACAACCAAACGCCCCCCAGACCACAGCCTGCGTCGTTTGGAGGTGCTGAGAGTAACCACTGCTCAGACTTCTTAATACTCCTCCCGCATAACCATCCAGGTCCGGGCCATGAGTAACAACAACAATACTCCCCCCGTAAATAACCACAAGGGTCCGGGACATGAGTAAAAACAACACTTTTCAATCATTCAATACTCCCCCCGCAAATAACCACAAGGATCCGGGCCATGAGTATAAACAAGCATTCTCAAACATCATTTCTCGCTTCTCCACCCGGGAGTAAAATCACCAATCATTGAAACCAGTATCAAACCATAGTCAAACAATTCAAATCGGCACCAAAACAGGTTTAAAACATATGGCATCCATTTCAAACAAATTCCAAACAGGATCACCAAACAAGTTCTCAAACAGATTTTAAACTTGGAAAAGCAATCTCGACATCAGTCGAGCTCGAAAAGTCGACCAACTTTCCATCCTGAAACCTGCACCAAAAATTAGGGTTAGGTTTCTTCCATAAGGTCGTAGCCGAGCACAGCATGGTCCATCAGCTCTTGGACAAACAGTGTTTCTTTGGCGGCGATGGTAGTCCCAAGATTGCAATCGCACTCGGTCTCCAAGTTCATCTGCTCGTGAAGAGACATCTACTGGGAGATGTCGAGAAACTTCAGGTTATAATCTGCTAGGGTTTCCATGGCAAGCATTTCAGGATACCCCACTCAAGTACTTGGAGTATGCTGCTTGGTAGCTGTAGACATCAACATCTGCATGGCACTGCTTCTGAGAAAAACAGTGACTTGAAACAAATATGGATCCTTCTCTTGCAAGTGATCTTAATTGGCTTATGCCCTGTAAGACACTGCGGTGAAGACGGGAGCGCGCCCGATGCGCGATTCACGATGAAGTAAGGGTGGGAGTGGCTAATAAGTCCGAGTTGGAGGGCGAAGATATCCTCGAATAAAGCTCTGTCTGCTCTTTTGTGGGACCGGTATGCTTTCAGAAAAGCACACGCCTGACGCTCTGATACCACTGTCACAAGGCGGGGCACCACGTGCCAATAGAAAAGAACAAACTGAGCAGACTTTTAGCACTTCAATAACAACAGAACTCTGAGAGAGAGAGAGAGAGAGAGAGAGAGACGACACGCGACACGGAGTGGCGAAATTCCACCCCAGAGAGTATTGGCCTCAAACCTTGGCGCCCCTTTCGATATTTCTTTATATTGCATCATCAAAGTACAAGCCGGTACTCCAGACTCTGCACCTTCTCCAGGAAGCATGCCAGAGAATGAGCCCTAGCCTCATATTTAAAGACCCTTGGCCTGAAAAGCAGTTATAGTAAAAAGCCTTTAAAACTCAAAAGCTTCTGGTTCAAAAGCAAAGCCAAAAAGCTGCCAGCGCAATTTACGAAAATCCGTACAGCCTGCCACGTCATCAGCCAACGCAAAACGCGAAAATCCGTACAGCCTGCCACGTCATCATGTCAACGCAATTTTCGGAATTTGTCTACTGCCTTAGGGTTAGGGTTAGGGTTTCTTGCATAAATTAGGGTTTGCATGTTTTAGGGTTAGGGTTTTCAGAATTAGGGTTTGCAGGTTTTAGGGTTAAGGTTTCCAGCATTAGGGTTTCAACAATTAGGGTTTCTGGCAGACATTAGGGTTTAGGCCCCTCGGCCACATCTGTACGTTGACTCCATTCTTTAGGCTTTGACACGTCAACAGTTTGTTACACGTCAGACACTTCTTTTGGACTTGTACTCCTAGATGTGAGTATCCTTTGGCATTTGGATGCCTGTAGGGTCTCTTCCGGCACACTGCTCCATGGTGGCTCTTTTGCCTTGCCTCTACATGGTAGAGCCTCTTCCTTGTTTCTGCTTGGTCCTGTGGCTCCTCCACTTGCAGTTTGGATGTACCTATGCACTACTTACACGGTGAAGACCTCATGGATGTTCCTTGCTTTGCTGGTCAACTCCGAGGCTATGACTTCTACAATACCGGTCATTTTCCCGATTGCATCCTCTCAGTCATCCTTTACCTCACCACATTCCATTACCTTCCCAAGGGGGGAGTTCTCCTATGTCGCGTGTCTTCACGACTTGCACTTGCAGACTCTCTCTTGGATATTTTGTCCAGACCCCGATGGTGGATGTGCTCCCACGGGTTGACTTTCCCCAAGATCTCCTCTGACTCTTTTGTCCGATATTGTGTGTCTGCCATGGAACGACAGATCGTATCGCAATTATATATACCCTCAAGACGATTCCCCCGGAAGATTGCAAATACTGCGGTTTCTACACGGATGGATTGCTTATCCTGTCATCTTGTCTACTATGGTGGATGATGCCTTCCCTATTGAGCCTCTTCGTCCTGCTCTTCCTCCCTCTTCTGCTCGAGCTTCTTCGACTTGGATATGCTACTGGTTTCCCACCTCGGCAGTTTTCCTCTCCTCTTGGTCAAAGTGCTCCTCTTCAGAGAGGGTCCCCATGTCTAGTCTCCTGCTACTACGCTGGGTCCCTCCATTCCAGTGGTGATCATCACCGATGGGCTAATTGGACGCTCATCTTAGGTTACTTCCTCATATAAATCCACTTCAGCGACTTATTCCGTAGCTTGCCACTCCATCAGCTTCCCTGTGCGACTTGATCGGAGTTTCCTCACCCTTGGTCTTCATCACATTGGTGCTGTATGGATTGTCGTGTTGTTTGGCTGGCGCTCCTCATCCTTTTCTTCTCCAGCTTACCAGGCGTGTTGCATTCTCCTCGACAGCTTCTCTGCATCTGTTGTTGAGGGGGGTGTTAGATTCTTCATCTCCAGATGCTTCGCACACTATCTACAGCCTTCACACACATCACGTGCACTGGCCCTTGGTTGTGGGTTGGCCACCCGTACACCTGCTGGACAGAGATCTCAGACACACGTAGGGTTGTTCAACACATTTCCCACTTTAGACCTGTTTTGGTCACATATTCCCCCATTTATATTGGAGGGTCATATTTTTAGGTCATTGGGCTATATTGAGGATTATTGCCGGACCAACCCTATTCTCCTATATATAAGAGGGGGGGCACCCTCTTTCTCATTGTATTGTCTCACATTATGTAGCCATCTGGAGTTATTGGGCTGCCAGCCTTGCCACCATCTGTCTCCTCTCATGTCTCTTCTCTCTCTCTCGTGCCATTGTCTCTTTCTCTCTCTCACCTTCCACTGCACACTCTGACAACCACTGCATAGCATTATCTTTAAGAAATCATGCTACTCGAGAAATCTTGGATTCTTCTGTATAGTTCCCCAAAGCATAGATGTTGTCGAATTGTTGTAGGAACTGCAATGCTTTCTTCGGATCTTTCACCCCGGAAAAAGTGAAAAATTTGATTGTCGTGCCGCCATCCTTGAAATCTTTGGGTTGGTTGGGCGCGTATCTTGGGTACGGATAATAAGGGTATCCATATGGGCTCCGACCATTGCAGCATAGTGGCAGTGGTGGTGGAGGTGGGGGCAACGACGGTTGCATTGGATCAAGGTCAAATGGCTGCACCGTATTCCTGAAGACTCCCCCGAAGGGAACAGACAGCTGGGAAGGTTGTCGGTTGGAAGCTCTCGTACTTTCTGGTTCCGGAGGTGGAGGTACTACCTGGGCATCAGAGGGGATAACATGTAATTCAAAAACTCTTGAAAGCTTTGCAGCATCGGAAGATTCTGTTGAGGATGTCGTGAAAGAATGTCGCAAAGCTCGTCCAAAAGAAACTACAAATATTATGTTGAATCCATGAACGCCATGTCTTGGGTTCTTTATGGCTTATGGCCATAAGACAGAGCGGTGAAGGCGGGAGCACGCCCGATGCGCGATGAAGTAAGGGTGGGAGTGGCTAATAAGTCCGGGGTCGGAGCACGAAGATTCTTCAAAGAAAAATTCAGTAGCCTTTGGAAGCGCCGATTTGCTCTGTCTACTCTTTTGTAGGACCGGTATGCTTTCAAAAAAAGCACACACTTGATGCTCTGATACCAATGTCACGAGACGAGCACCACGTGCCAATAGAAAAGAACAAACTTTTAGCACTTCAATAACAACTGAAACTAAAGAGAGAGTACACGCGACACGGAGTGGCGGAATTACACCTCAGAGAGTATTGGCCCCAAACCTTGGCGCCCCTTTCGGTATTTCTTTATATTACTAGAACTCAGTACAATGGCAGTACTCGCGCACTGCACCTTCTCACTGAAGTGTGTCAAAGACTGAGCCCTCTGCACTTATTTAAAGGCCCTTGGCCTCAAAAGCAGTTACATGAAAAGCAGTAAACTCAAAATCAATTGGCCCAAAAGCATCTTGTCCAAAAGCTGTCAGCCCGCAAAACGCGGAAATCTTACAGGTGCCACGTGGCACTGCTAGTGTAAAACGTAGAAGTTCGTATTGCCTGCTACGTCAGCATGCAACGTGGAATTCCCTACTGCCTGCCACCTCAATGTCAGCATGAATTGCGGAATTCCGTACATCTTTTGCCATGTCATCAATTGTGTGTGTGTTGGTCTTTCTTTATTTTAATGCCTTTATGTCACTTGGGGCCCCATTCATCAGGGTCCCATAAGTTGGTGGAAACTCTTCTTGAAAAATAGGCCACTTGGCAAGACTTTGGAAGTTGGTAAAACTTCTTCTACTGCTTTTGCTTCTTCACTTAGGGTTTAAGCCCCTCGGCCAGGATCTGCAAGTCGACTCCATTCTTCAATGGCTTGACATGTCAGCAATTTGTGACATTTTACGCAGATGACATGGCAGGTTGTACAGACTTCCCGAATTGCATTGGCAAGTGATGACGTGGCAGGTTGTACGACAGCCCTCTGCGCAAGCTTTTAAGTACCAGATGCTTTTAGAACTGGTAGCTTTTCATGTAACTGCTTTTGAGAGGCCAAGGGCCTTTAAATATGTGGCTTGGGCTCTTACTCTAGCATTCTACCCAGTGGGAGAAGCAAAGCAAAGCCACAGGGATTGTGCCTTGTTGAAGCAACATAAAGAAATATCGAAAGGGGCACAAGGGTTTGGAATTAGTGCTCTCTCGGGGTGGAACTGTGCCACTCCCTGTCTCGTGTCTTGTGCATCTCTTCAGTTCACTTGTTTTAAAATTTGTTCAGTATGTTCTTTTCCCTTGGCACGTGGTGCTCGTCTCATTACAAAAGGCATGACCAAAAACTTATAAAGTCCAAAAGTGGTGCGAAAAGCAGTCTTATAAACATCGTCAAGGGCTATGCATATCTCATGATACCCGCTCTTTAAATATATGAGACTAAAGATGTTGGCACCCTGCAACTTATCGAGAATGTCATAAATCTGAGGAATCAAAAAGCGATTCTTGATTATAATCTTGTTTAGAGATCGGCAATCTATGCACATTCAAATGTGCTATCTTTCTTCTACACCAATAGAACTAGAAAGCAATAGGGCGAAGTACTTGATCGTACTAGACCTTTCTCTAGAAGCTTGTTGACTTGCTTCAAAATTTCCTTTTGCTGAGCCAGACTTGCCCTTTAGGGGGGTTGGTTAGGAAGAGAGCCACCCGGTATGAGATCAATGCAATGATCTTCCGGACGTTTCGGAGGTAGCTTAATAAAAAGAGTTTCAATGAAATAGTCCTTGGACCTTTCAATAAATTGAAAACGTTTGATATCAAGATCCAAGAGCAAGCACTCTTCAAACTTATCCTTTTCGCGTGCCGAAATCAAGCAAGAAGAAGCGCACTTTATTTCCATTTTAATGGAGATATGGCTTACAATAGGAAATAGCCAATCCCCAGCATCAGCAAAAAATTTAACCTTCTTGCCCTCATATTTAAAGGTGAGGGACTTTTCCACATAATTTCGGACCGGCTGGATGTGGAAGTGCCATGGCATACCGAGGATAATATCACATCCTTCAATGGGTGCTATCAGAAATGATTCGCGGTCCTTGTACTCGCCAATTCAAAGATTGAGTTGTCCTAAAGGAGTTGCATTGGCAGTCAACCCCTCAAACAAGGATCGGGATGTGCTTGGAGTGCCTACCTGAGCAAGTGTGAAGCTCAAGCGCTTTGCAGTATAAGAGAGATGTAGTCTATAGATCCCAGATCATAAAGGCTCAATACTCGCTGGTTATTCAGAGATCCCCAACCCTTGAGAAGCTGACGCTTCCCTTTCTTCGTTTCTATATTCCCTTGTACATCAAGAATAGAATTTGAACTTGGTGGAGCGGGTTCCTTCTTCGTATGTTCTTTCATTGAAGATGCTTGTTCTTGCCGTTGCTACCAAATAGGGAAGTCGGGCCTTTCTCTCCACAGTAGACCTTCTTCCTTGAAGGTTTGTACTTAGGCGGGCCCTTCTTGAGACTAATCAGGGTCCTAGGGGAACGTTTTTTGCTTTGGTGGCCATGATCGTCATATACCGCTCTTTGTCTTGTACGGTAGGTGCTTTGTTCCATCCTTATGGGAGTTCCTGTAGAGTGTAGGTCTTCAGCAACAATTGTTGATTCCATCATCCTCTAAAGGGTATCATGGGGATACACCTTTTTACTCTTTCGAAGTTGTGGTTGTAAGCTAGCTTCGAACTTCCGCATCATTTCCTCATCAGAAATCTTCATGAAAGGGGTTATTTTTAGAAGAACTGACCAATACTTGTTGACATAGGTCGACAGTTTCTCATGTTCCTTCTGGGCGAGCCAGTCCCATTCCTTCCACATATTCTTCTCGAAGTGGAAGAAATTGTTCATAAAATTCAGCTTTGAACTAAGTCCATGTTCTGGCTTGAGCACCTTCCAAAATCTTTACCAACCACCACTTGCTTGTTGTCTCCTTGAGGTACATTCCAACATGACGCAACTTAAATTTCGGTGAAGTTTTCATTTACAAAAGCAACATCAAATTGTCTGATAAAAGACAGTGCCTTGGAGATATCTCTCCATCCTGTGTAACTGTCAAACTTGACGTCCTTGTCACCAGAATTGAAAACTCGCATCTTGTGGTGACCCTTACGGTTGTCCTTTTTGAACTTGAGCTTCTCTCTAGTGTTATGTAAAGTAGTAGGCGTTCTCTTAGAAGAGGGTTTAGAAACTATATGAGAAGTAGAGGTAGTATAATCGGGAGAGTATGATGGGGAAGAGATAGAGACATCTTTACTGTCATTCAATAGAGAAAGTTCTTTTTCTTGGCCTTTGCTCTTTGTAGGTTGCTCCGATCTAGAGATCCCTCATGCACTCCAGCACCCCTTTCCGCATTTTCCTCATGCGGGTTGTGATTGTCAAAGTCGACGATACAGAAGCGCTTGAACACACACACACACACACAGACTTTTGAACCAACAAACCTTGGCAATGAAATTCGCATACTTTAAAATGGGGGCTAGGTGTGTTTATATACTCGCCTTAGCAAATTGCCCTACCCAAGATTTGACAAATAAGTAAAATAAATACCTAAAGCCAAAATAAATATTGGGATCACATTGGGCTATTCACTTGAGATGCTACAAACTTTAACACCCTCTCTGCAGCTCATAGTGGACATGAATGGAGAGACCAAGTCGATGAAGACACATGGGTCCAAATCATTTGTAGGGGGTACCATTTGCCCCTCTATGACACTCACAAGCCTCTCCCTTGTTGAAGCTAGTTGTGGCAATGGCATCCACTTGACTAGAAGGCAAGAGTCCTTGCCAATGTAGTCACCACCACACCAGCAGACTCTTTATTGTCCTTCCTTGAGTCATTATAACTACTTTCCTCATCATGCTTGCCTTTGCCTTTGTCCTTTGTAGAGCTTTTGTCTTTTGCCTTCGATTTGCAATCTTTAGAAAAATGACCACCCTTCCCACAATTGTAACCACTACTCGACTTCTTTCTGGAATCCGAGCGCTTCACCACCTTTGTTAGAAATTCAAATTTTGCCTTGAGCGATTAACACCGCTTCCTCCTCAATGAGAAAAGAGCTAAGATCGTCAAATTTCAACTTCTCCTCCTTGATTTGTAGTCGAAGTGTCCTAGACACCATTTCGTATTCCTCGAGCTATTTCGTGAGTACCAAAGCAGCTAATTGAGTACTAGTCAGTGCACCTTTTATAGCCGATAGTTGATCATGAATAACCTTAGCCTTCATAAGAAAAGACTGCACGAAAACTTCCAGTAGGAAACTTGATGGCAAATAATTGTCCAAGAAGAGTGATTGCTCGCATCGTAGAATCTCAATCAAACATTCCGATGAGCTTGAACCACATATCATTGGCAGTCTTCAAAGTCAGTAGGGCTGGAGAAATTTCCTTTGTAAAAAATTCCGCAATGGCCAACATTGCCTACGCATTGCTTGCATCCCAATCAACACACGATTTTGGATGCTCCCGAGTGTACCTATTGTTGGGATCCCTCCTAGGACGGAGCTCCAAGCCGTCGACTACATCCCATAAGCCTTTCCGCGTGAACCAGAGTCGCATGATCAAATTCCAATGGACGGAATTATCGTTGTTCAGTTTGTCGCTAGTGCTCGTATAACCGGCCTGTACAACATGGAGGCAGTTCTATTTCAATTACCTGTTAACTTTACACACAGCACTGTGAAGAAAAGAGAACACAGTTGTGTCCAGTGAAAGTTGGCGCCCCTTTCGGTATTTCTTTAATCAATTAATAGTTGATGATCCGTACACTTAGGCCAAGCTCTCACAAAGCTGTCCAAACCTGGCGAGGGCTGAAAACGCAGGTTTCTGACCTGATTTCGGCATCAAAACGACGCAAAAACCCCTCTAGGTCAAAAACACGGATTCCCTCACAATTTAGGAGCTTTCTGGTGAGCTGTCACAGAAATTCAGCGTGCTGTAATTCTCTGTTTTTCTGTTGTCGGGTGCCCAAAACCCTGTACATGCATCCCAAGGCTCTCACGGAGCTCCCTTGGCGTTCCCTTGCAGTTTAGGTGCGAAACCCTAGACCTGCAAAAAAAAACACAGCAAGATGTAATTCTCTGTTTCGGATCATCAAGCGAGGTCGCTTGCAGTATTTCAAGGGTGGGGTGTGTCACCAGGAGGGGTATTTTTCTTGTTGCCTTCTCTAAATATGTACTACATATTTTTTCTTTATTTTATTTTTACTTGTTTTCCCGGAACCCTTGAAAAGGTGCAAGTGGACATTGCATGGCCAATGTGAAATGGCTGTGGCCGAACGGGTTTCTCACATCGGGAGTCTAGGTCAGTCAGTCTGGGACTGTTCGGGCCAATTAGCACTGAATTCTAATGAGTATGGAAGCCTGTGTGACCCAAATGGAATCTGGGCCACTCGAAAAGTCACAACTTTATAAGTAAGTGGGTACTAGGGAATTAACTAAAAGGGGCAATTTGGACACTTGGTAGAAGGAGAGCAGCCTCCATGATACTTCAGCAAGAGGTGGCGCCCAAATGAGGTTGGGGGCTGATTTGAATTACACAAGTGACCTACACTGTGTGTGTGTGTGTGTGTGTGTGTGAGTGAGTGGGTGCAGGTTGACAACTTTAATGGAAAGCTTGCCTTCTCCTCTGTCTCATGTAGCGCGATGATTTGCTCTCGTGCATCTCTCTCTCCCCTTTGGCACATATGATAATGCCCCACTAGTTGGGCTACTCAGATGAATATATACAGTTCTAGGGGTTTTTGCGCGTTTGCCAAGGCAAGAGCCTTCTGAACACGAACCGGATTAGCTACCTGCTAATCCCCCACAGGTACCCACAGTTCCATAGCGGAAAATTGCGAGTTTGGAGAGTTTTCTCGCGTGAAAACTCGTCCAATTCACATTGGAACTGTCCCATTGCGTGCGGGAGACCTTGGGACGCACGTTGGCGCGTTCGCTCCGCTAAGATCCTTGCAAAATCTGAATTTTCAACATATTGTGTCTTCATTTTGTCTAGTTCACAATGGTACGGAATTGACACTGCTGAAATTTGGGGCTTTCGTGACAACGCGTCAGCCACCACGTTCTTTTTCCCTTGCACATGCACAATCTGAAAATGGAACATTGACAAGATGTTTGCCCATCGCATGTGTTTCTCAGACAACTTCGTTTGTGTGAGAAAATATCGCAAGGTTTGATGATCTGTTTGGACAACAAAATCAGCCCCTAGCAGATATAGCGTTTCCAACTAGTGAGAGCATGAATTACGGCTAGCAATTCTTTCTCATAAACTGGCAAGTTCCTTTTGGTCTTCATAAGTATTTTGCTCTCATATGCGACTACTCAACTCCTTTCCCTTGCAATGCATGGAGTGGAGAAGCAATCTCAACAAAATTTCGGATGAACCTCCTGTAGTAGGAACATAAGCCTAGAAATCTTTGAATGTCATGTACGGACTTCAAGTTTGGCCATGACCTAATTGCTTCCACTCTAGCGGGATCCATGCATACCCCATCCTTTGAAACAATGTGCCCAAGGGTGAATCTCTTCCAGAAAGAATTCACTCTTCTTCGCATTAATGAGTAGCCTGTTCTTACGTAGCTCATTGAAAAATGTGGTCAAATGATCCCTATGCTCCTCTTCTGACTTTGAGTAGACAATCATGTCATCAAAGAAGGTACCCACGAAGTTTCTCTATGGTCTAAAAATTCTGTCCATCATCCTATTAAACGTGGCAGGAGCATTTGTGAGACCAAATGGCATGACAAGAAACTCATAGAGATCAAATGTTGTCTTGACCGCAGTCTTATTGCCGATCAAAAATGTCATCTACCCTCGGTATGGGGAACCTGTTCTTGATGGTATTTTATTCAAGGCGCGATAGTCAATGCACATGCGCCATGAACCATCCTTCTTCTGCACTAGGAGTACATGCGAACAAAAAGGGGACAAACTGGGCTGAATCAGCCCCTTCTCTAAAAGCTCGTTAACCTGACTCATAATCACTTTTTGTTGGGCTGCACTAACCCTGTATGGTGGTCTATTCGGTGGACTAGAACCTGGCACAAGATCTATGGTATGATCCTCAGGTCTCTCGGGAGGTAGCTCCCCTGGCAAAGAGTCCGAAAAACAATCACTGAAACCACTCAAAAAATTTCACTTGTCTCTATCTAAGGTAGACAAATTAGATACGACTTCAGGTACTTCTTTTGCAAAGATCAAGTACACAGAAAGATGATTCATTATTACAGATGAAATAGCAGAAGCAGAAACAACTGGAACAGACTCGCCTTTAAGCTTTACATCAAGGACATGAGTCTTTCCTCTATGTACAAGTGTAATCTTTTTGTTGTAAGTATCCACCATAGCATGCAATCTGTAACACCATAGGATACCCAATAACACATCACAGCCCTCAAGTGGCATAATATGAAATTCTTCCGCATCCACATAGCTATGAATGTGCAGACGAAGCTTTCCCCAAATGGAGGTAACAGGCTCTGAATGACCTGGGCATACCAAATCTACTTCCCCTGTCATACCCATCTCCTCTGCACGAATGCCCAACTTTGATGCCAATTCTAGTGATATAAAATTTGCACGAGCTCCTGGGTCAAAGAAAACCAGCACTGTCTCGTCTCTAACTTTGCCCCAAGCTCTGCACAGTTCCGTGGCATCTATGTTTGGCTAGTCACCAACTAAATCTGGGACAAGTCCCGTACTCGGATTTGGCTTCTTCCCTTTATGGTCTGACTTGTCATCCTTATCCTGTGACTGCCTATGTGGGCATTCATTAGCAAAATGTCCCTCCTCTTCACAAATGTAGCATTTCTTGGCCTCTCTTAGAGCTTTCCTCTCCTCAAATGTCTTGCCAGCCTTTTCTTCCCTTTGCTTTGCCGAGAAGAAGGTTTAAACTGCCTCTTGGACGTATCAACTTCTTCAGTGGAGGGCTTTTTTGTAGGAGGTACAGAAGGCTTTACTGCAGCATTGCCCTTGGCTGAAAAGTATTTGCCCTGGGACCCTTTCTTGTGGCTATTAAATCCATCGGAATCTCCCTTCGACAGATTACTAGCCGCTCTTGCATTCTCAATCAACTGGAACATATTGATGACAGTAGTCTTTGTGCAATAGTTCCCTGATTTTCTTGGGCAATCCGCAACAGTACTTTCAATCTGTTCTAACAATGGCACAAACCTATAAGAGGTGTGCGGCCCAAAACTGTTTATTGTACTCTTCCAAATTCGCACACTGCTTAGCATTCAACTCGTGCCATTCTGTCATCACATCCACTTCAAAAGTGTTTGTCAGTCATGCAGGCGCAAAAAGCTGTTTGAATTGGACCCACGTTGTTGGGGCTTGACCCTGATTCAACAATGCGGTCCACCATTGAAGCGCATTCCCTTTCAAGAAAGTGACAGCCTTGCGTATCTTCGAAGACTCTATGAAGTTTCCTCTAGCATAAGCTGCATCGAATTGTTGTATGAAGGTCAAAGCCTTCAGTTCCTTTGGAAGTTTTAAACTTCACTCCCTGTCCACCTTCCTTGTAATCCTTTGGCTAACTCAAAGGAGCCACATTATCATAAACAGGTGCTCACAAAAGTGGTGCTCCACAATTGTCCGTTCCAGCACTCGCATCACCTGTTTTACCTGTCATATTTGCATTTTGGGCGTATGGCTGCAAAAAACCAGCCATACCAAATTGTGTCCCAAACTTCCAGGCACTCTAAATTGACCATAGGCACCCTAAAATCCTAGTTGGACACCCACGTTCGCATACATAGGGTTACCCATGCCTGTTTGCATTGTCCCGAACACATTCCCTAGCATATAACCTGGGGAAGGTCCAACCATAGCTTGAAACATTGAACCACCTCCAAAATAACCAAGAATAGGTAATGGAAGGGTCTAACGCATAGCCTGTTCATTACTCCCTTGACCATTCACAAACGGTTCCTATCCAACTAAAGCAAATTGCTTTGGATCATTGGACGCCGTTGGTTGCTCAAGCACATGGGCTTTCCCTTGAGCATCGCGAGTCCTCTCCGCATTGAAAATCTCCTTTTCCTGCAAAGGCTCAGTCATGCCCTCTGTAGGAGGCTGAAATCCTTGTGTCGGAGCTTGAAATTCCTGTGTAGGAGCCTGTAAGAACTCCTGCATCCTTAGGTTGCTAGCCAATTGTTGAAACATGTCCATGCAGCAACGCAGTTGAGCTCTAAACAACCTATCCTCTTCTTGAAGAGTTGAAGGAACTTTCTCTCTGCCATGTGAGGAAGATCCCTCTTCACGTACTTAATCTCTCTTTTCTACCATAACGACAAGCTCTGTGCTTCTTTCACCCACAACAATCCACGCTGCACTTTTAGAAGAAAAAGTGACTATCCCGTCAATGGAACCATATAACCGGCATCTACAATGTGGAGGGCAGTACTATTTCAATTAGTTCTTAACTTTACACAGAGCATTGTGAAGAAAAGAGAACACAGTTGCGTCCAACTACTAGAATATCGCTACGCACACGAGACAGACACCCCTGCAGGCCCCAAAATTTGGCGCCCCTTTCAGTATTTCTTTAGTCAATTAACAATTGACGATCCGTACACTTAGGCCAAGCTCTCACAAGCTGTTCAAACCTGGCAAGGGCTGAAAATGCAGGTTTCTGACCTGATTTCGGCAAAACAATGGCGCAAAAACCCCTGTAGGTCAAAACACGGATTCCCTCGCAATTTAGGAGATTTCTGGTGAGCTGTCACAGAAATTCAGCATGCTGTAATTCTCTGTTTTTTTGTTGTCGCTCACGGAGCTCCCCTGATGTTTCCTTGCAATTTAGGTGCGAAACCCTAAACCTGCAGAAAAAAGCCTACACGAGTCCAAAGGTCTCCCGCACGCAATGGGACAGTTCCCCTGTGAACTGCACGAGTTTTCAAGCGAGAAAACTCTCCAAACTCGCAATCTTCCGCGATGGAATTGTGCGTACCTGTGGGGGATTAGCAATTAGCTAATCTGGTTCCTGTTTAGAAGGTTCTTGCCTTGGCAAACGCGCATAAACCCCTAGAACTGTACATATTCATCTGAGTAGCCCAACTAGTGGGGCATTACCATATGTGCCAAAGGGGGGGGAGAGATGCACGAGAGCAAATCATCGCGCTACATGAGACAAAGGAGAAGGCAAGCTTTCCATTAAAGCTGTCAACATGCACCCACTCACTCACACACACTGTAGGTCACTTGTGTAGTTCAAATCAGCCCCCAACCTCATTTGGGCGCCACCTCTTGCTGAGGTGTCCTGCAGGCTGCTCTCCTTCTGCCAAGTGTCCAGTTTGCCCCTTTGAGTTAATTCCCTAGTTCCCAATCACTTATAAAGTTGGAAGTGACTTTCCGAGTGGCCCATATTTCATTTGGGGCACACATGCTTCCATACTCATCAAAATTCAGTACTAACTGGCCCGACCACTTCCAGACTGATCGACCTAGACTCCCGTTGTGAGAAACCCGTTCAGCCACAGCCGTTTCACATTGGCCATGCAATGCCCACTTGCACCTTTTCAAGGGTTCCGAGAAAACAAGTAATGATAAAATAAAGAAAAATATGTAGTACATATTTAGAGAAGGCAACAGGAAAAATACACCTCCTTGTGATAGCTCGAGCAAGGGGGGGCCATGTTGCATATGCAAGATTTGAAAACTTGTTGCTTCCTTCTCGTACTCCAAAAGGCCTCAAACAATTCCAAGCCATTCACAAATTCTACAAAAAAAAAAGCTCCTAACTCCTCACTCCAAATCACGTAGACGCTGGTGATTGGGATCCTCTTCAATGCCCTAAGGCGCCCACTGTCACAAGATGGGCACCACGTGCCAACAAAAAAGAACGACTGAACAGACTTTTAGCACTTCAATAACAACTAAACTGAAAGAGCAGAGCACACGTGTCATAGTTAGCGTGAATTACGGGATTTCGTACATCTGTTGCTTCTGCTTCTTCACTTAGGGTTTAGACCCCTCGACCGGGATCTGCAAGTCGGCTCCGTTCTTCAATGGCTTGACAGGTCAGCAATTTGTGACATCCCCCCTTCTTGAAAGAAAGTAATCGTCCAGGATTACAGCATATCTGCAAAACAACTCAAGTTAGCTCAAAAAATTCCGAGGGTCATTCCGAGGGACAATCAGTTTGGTCTTTTTGTTAAGGAGTTGGCTTCTCCTTTCGGCTCTTTTGTTAAGCAGTTGGCTTCTCCTTTCGTCCATATCGGAACTCTTGATATTCCGACGTAGTAAAATTAGCCATCACACCCAGACCGCACGGAGCTTCCACGAGTGTCTTGATACACTAAAATTACATACACAGGCAATCTCACCCAATTAGGAATATTCAATGGTTGGAACATCACAATGCAACACAAATGCTCACATATACATGTTACAAGACATAGAAACATTAAGTCGTCGATGAACACTCCCCCCGCAAATAACCATCCAGGTCCGAGCCATGAGTTGTTCAACAACTCCCTCATCACTCCTCCCGCAAATAACCTAAAAAGGTCCGAGCCATGAGATATAGAGGCCTTTTACAACCAAACAGCCCCCAGACCGCAGCCTACATCGTTTGAAGGTGCTGAGACTCGAGAGTAACAACTACTCAGACTTCTTAATACTCCCCCATCGCATTTAAAAAACGCTAGAGGAAATGGTCGCCCAACTGTCGTTGACGGCGCTTGCAAGAGCTAACGTTTCGAAATACTGGGTGCAACGCGTGCAAAGCCAACAGAGGAGGTGCAATGGGGAAGACGCCAAGAAACTCCAAAACATAGCATTTCAAAACGCAGAGTGCAACGAGGGAGAGAAGAACACCGCCGACAGAGGAGGGAGGGGAGCGTTTTCTCTTCACAATGCGTACTCTCTCTACCAAGGCACTGATACCATGTCAAAGTCGACGATGCAGAAGCGTCTAAAACAAGGAGAGAAGCACGAGAGAGAGAGAGAGAGAGAGAGAGAGAGAGAGAGAGAGAGAGAGAGAGAGAGAGACTTCTGAACCAACCAACCTTGGCAATGAAATTAGCATACTTTACAATGGGGGCTAAGTGTGTTTATATACTCGGGGCTAGGTGTGTTTACATACTCACCTTAGCAAATTGCCCTACCCAAGATTTGACAAATAAGTAAAATAAATACCTAAAGCCAAAATAAATATTGACAATTGAGATGCGACAAACTTTAACAGCTACCACTAGCAGTGTTTTCTTGACGCCCATTGATATATGTTCCTTGCAGTTTCTTGAGTCCGTCCAAAACCTTCTGGACATCTAGCAACATAAGGAGTTGTTGCAATTCTGCAAGTCGAACTCGTAGTTTCTAAAGTTCTTCTTCAGCGGCCCTTAAATAGAGAGGCGATCGGGCTCTGATACCACCATCACAAACAGGAGCGCACACGAGCAATTAATAAGCTGAAAGAAATAAAACTTGATAGAGAGATAGAAGAAAGAAGATCAACCCAGTGTTGGGGAACAAAAGATTAGCTCGCCCCTCCCCTTAAAGAGAATCTTTATTTGGAGAGAATCTTTTTACGATCACAACATCCGAGAAAACCCCTCTGTTGTAGATCTCACTTTGGATGGTCGTTTCCTTCCCGTTCGAGAACCTGAGAGGCTAGCTCTCAACTCAGATACCCCCTGTTTGTACTCAAACCGTCGAAACTCTGCAAATCGTCCCAGATTTCATTTCCAAAATTCCCAAGCATAGGGCGAAGCCTCCTTGCTCCTTTCTCTGAGATGGAGTATCTGCAAAACACAAACATAGTAGCAAAGAATCTTAGATCTTATGCATGACCATCACTAGTTGCTCTGGCACAAAAAACAACCTCCGTACGCAAACTTGTTGCAAGCACTTGCAATTCTGTCGCGGTAGAGTTTCCTTCTCCTTGGTGCTGACACAATTGCTGGAAGTGGGGAAGCCCTTGTTGTTTTTACAGGTTCCAGAGGCTAGCGAAGATAGCATGAAGGTTTGCACTTCTTCTCCCAACAATAGGAGGTGGGGGAGGGCGGCCAAAATAGAGAGGAGACAGAGAGAGGACTCGCAGCAGCTCAGAGAGAGAGAGAGAGAGAGAGAGAGAGAGAGAGAGAGAGAGAGAGAGCGAGAGAGCGTTGTTTTTAGCCAGGTTGGGCGGCACCCTCTTTTAAGTTGCTTTTTATTTTTTATAAGTGGGTTGGACACTTATTAAATGGACAGCACTCACTTATTAATATAAGTGTGAACCTGTTTAAAAACTCAGTAAGTACTTATGAGCTGAAAACTGGTACTTACATAGCACTCCCCAAGCGTCCCTAGATGCAACCTCATGCACAAATGCAATGCAGACAGAGACTTCCTCACGGGAGAGCATTTGCTTTTCCGGAAAGCACTCAAAAAACATCCTGCTCTTATTCAAAGCTTCTCAGGACCCATCTTTATTCATGTGCTTGCACCTTTACGCGTAATTCTTACCTCCTCAGACCAACTAAATATTCCCTAGCCAATGCTCCCGTGACACATCAAGAATATCCATTACCAGGTCTCTCCCACCGAACTTTTGGAACAACTCCTTCATGATGCTTAATGTCACCCATCGTATGACGCATCACAGATGTCTAGCTTTTATCAGTTCTTGTAGATCCACAATTCCCAACTTGACAGTTTAAGTGCACACATTTAAAATTCCAAATTTCATTAAATAGAAATTACTCATAAAAATAAGAAAATAGTCAATTTAGCAACAAAATACATGGGAGAGGGTGAGATGGCCGCTCCGAGTAGAAGTGATAAAGGGGTTCGACAACCCCTCTTCACTCGATGTGCTCTATAAATCTCTAATGCCTGCGTCGGAGAGTCCAATGTCGACACGGTGGGCCAAGCAAGCGAAGTCTCCCTTGGCCCAAGCCTCTAGTGCTCCTCTCAAGGTGAAATCTTGAGTAGGCCTTGCTCTTGATGGCAATCATTCCGACAAATCAATTGTCCTCACTGTTTGTTGTATTGATGCTGCTGCGGTGCTCCTCCATGGTGGCTATAAGAATGTCCTAATGCTTGTGCATCTCTAGCACGAAGAGGTCAAGGCATTGCTGATCCTCAAATCTCATGATGTGATTGATCGATCCAAAGCACTCTCCAAAGAGGCAGTAATATCTCCCTCTAATCTCATAGTAATTACTAAGTGAAAATAACTCCCCCTAGGCTCATATTTGAAGGCCCTTGGCCTGCTTTTGCGAGATTAAGAAGCCACACAATCCAGGTCTGTACAGCCAAATTTTGGCCCTCCATAACAGTGCTGATCCTGGCGAACTCTCTCTCCTTAGGTTCAGTACAATCCTGCCACATCATCCATTTCTGAAACATATTCCCTTGCATCCTTGGAATGATTTTCCATCTATAGCAATCCTCCAAAGAGTCCTTGTCTATAACCTATATCACCTATCCATTTGGGTTCAAACCAAAAGTTTCTCCTCCTGCAAATCTAGAATATGCAAGAAAACCTCCCATGGACCCATATAATCGTGAATGGAATAAATTCTTAGTTTGTTGGAGCAAATATTTGTGATGACTGGCTTTTCCACTTCCAATTGTCTTGACACTCTTAACCGAAGGTCCCTTCACTGTACAAGAGATCTCTTTTAAATATAACCTGATTTAAGAATCGACAAGTGCCGTCAAGTCTTTCCATTGGTTGATTACGGTCTTTATGGCTTTGTCCTACATATGCTTGTCATATCTAGGATCCTTTAGATACTCTGATAACCTAGTCCATAAGAATGTCAACTGTGTTTTCCTTTCTATATCACTGTCTGAACCGATAGCGGCATGTTCCTTGAGAGTGATCTTCACCTGAGTGCTCTTTACCCCTCTACTTCCTCTTCCACAGTGACTTCCAACTCCTCATACTCTTCCTCCTCCTCCTTGGGTGGAGGAAATGATGCCATGCCTCAGATCTGTTGCAAATTTGGATCAGATTGTCCACAAAAGAACAATCAGCTAAGCTCTGATACCACTAAAACCAATTGGCCTTGAATGACAACCAGCGAAGAACTGAACGGAGTTGAAACACAACTTGAATCTGGAAACCATTGAAAAGACAACACCTGCACGATACACTTCAGGGGCAGAGTTTCCCTCTTAAAGCACTGGCCCCTAGCGACATTGTGTTCAGCTGCTCTGTGAGCACACTCACTGAATCTCATTACAACTCACGTAAGCCTACAATTTACGAGGCCTACGGTTGCTAAAAGCAACCACAAAGCACCTTCTAGAAATAATTTTACTGCTAAAAGCAGTTGCCCACGTAGATCTTACCACAAAAGCACTTCTATACTCTTGCTGCCACGTCACCCATTTCATACATGTTGCCACATCAGCCTCTCTCCATACCATCCAGATTGCCATGTCATCGGCATCTGTCCGAATGATGGTGCCACTTCATCATGCCTGCCATGCCAGCTTCTGCGGCGATCTCTCTCTCAGTGCATGTTGCCATTGTACAGAGGTACCATGTTATCACTTTGCGACATAGCCCAATGCAGTGCTTTTAGTTACAAGAGCAATGCTTGTTTTGTGATCTCCACTACTGGCTACATAAGTGAGTTTCCAGCTGCGTGTTGTAGCTTTGTCAGAAACTATCTCCGAGCTCCCGCAATGATACCCATGTTGCATTAGAAAGGGAAGAGGTTGACGTTGTAGCTAAGGTGGGACTGACATAGAAGATACCTGGATGTATTAATTAGGAGGTATGAGGTATGCGGGGATCAAAAGACCAGTCGTCATCGGAAAACTGCAGCGAAGGGCCTAAGGAGAGGTATACAAATCTAGGATGTGTAACTGTAGACAAACTAGGTGACATAAGATGGCAGGTAGGAGGGGACAGATTGCCCATTTCTAGAGAGGTACTCGATGTGCTGCTCTCCTTTTGCTTCCCTTAGAGTCTTTGTTTACCATAGGTGAATCCTCCTTTCAAGGCTGACGAATGATTGATGTTTCTTCAAAAACCCAAAGGACCTGGTTGAAGAGGGGTAGCCTGGGGGTTGAAAAGCCGAGAAGGGGCTCATCTAATGCATCCCCACATAAACACAGGGATAGATAGGATCGCTTATCGCTTGGGGCTTGGGGCTGGTAGGATCCTACTGAACGGGCAGATTTGAGATCGCCTGCATATGAACGCTGAAAATCATAGCAATCCAAGGGATGTTGGAAGTATCTCTAGGGGTTGATCTGCCCTCCACTAAACACCAAAAGGGAAAGAAGGAAGAGGAGAGACACATAATAGGTGCTGCTGTAGAAGATTGCTAATATGGGAACTTGATGTTACATACATTTCTTATGACATTTAAGAAGATTTGTAATGTGAAAAGCAAACTTCAAGTTTCCCAGCATAAGTAATGTGACACGAATAAATACCTCCCATGGCGACCAAGTGGGATGCGGTATCCCCATATTTTCTCCATGGTGAATCGTTTGGCATGCCATACATGTGTGCCCAAGCGCCAGGTACCATCTGATGAAATGAAAGAGCCACCTGGTTTAAATTCAAGCAATCTCCGGAGGGAACGGCACATCTTCTTCTTCTTCGTCTTTATGTCTTGAACCTGAAAAGTGCCCATTTGAATTTCGGACAAAACGCCATCTATGCACGTTGGTGCATGGTCTTCCTCTGTGGAAATGTGTTCAGTCGAATCTTCTTGAACTGTATGGCATGCAAATCCGGTAACATCATCTACCATTAAGCAAACACTACTCTCTCCATTCACTACAGAGTCTTGTTGAACTTCATGGCTCCCTTCTTGGACTGATGGAGCAATATCATCCTCACTCATTGGCACTACCTCTTGCTGGGCTGCTTGGCTAGAAGCAAAATCAGCACTTTTATCTTCGCTCACAATGCAACCCACATGAGTCAAGGCACCTGCAACCTCTATATTCTCTAGCACTGCCTCACCACTACTGCCCAAATGGAAAAAGATATTAGGAGCAGAAATGTTCACTGAAGAAATACCACCAGTTCCACTGCCTTGAAATGAAAGACTACCATCCCAAGCTCTATCGCTTTGCTGCTGCACATCTAGAGCATCCTGCAGGTCTTGTTGGAAAATGGCTGGGGTCAACGGTGACATTGCAGCATCAAAGTCTCGTGGTAACCTCTGGGTAAAACTGCTGTCGATGGCGATGCCATCTGAGTCCAATCGAGAGGCAAGTCCAGCAAATTGATGACCATTCCAGCTACTGCCAAATTCATGGGAAGGACCCTTGCGGCTATCAAGTGATGGGTTTTGCTGCAACAATCTTGATTTCTTTTGCCTCTGCTTGCGTCGTTTCTTTGGCCGTACGTATAAGGATGAGTGTGTGATGCACGGGTTTTTCTTCCTCTTGTAGAGCCAAGGTAGGGGCCGATGGCGACGCACATAGCTGGAAGTGCGACGACGCAAATGACGAGGCAAGGGTGCAAAAGTGTTGGAAAGACCAGAATCGTTAAGTTGACCATTGCCATCACCGTCGCCATCGGTGTGGGTGCTGGTACCGCCAGTATTGCCAAGGGTGCTGGTACAGTCAGCATTGCCAAGGGAGCTGTTTCCATCCGGCTGTTGAGAGGCCTTTCTTTTCCTGGTTCTGAGAGCTGAGTGCAAGGACAGGAGCTCGGTTGCCCGTGCCTTTGCAAACTGCTGCACGTCAAGCGCCCTTGGAGGTGCAATCAACTCCTCCATTTCCTGATGGAAGAAGGACAGGGTTTAAGGAACTTTCCTTGCGACGGTCCAGAGTTCAAATCTCCAAATAACCAAAATGATACCCGGTTCAGTGGTGTCTTCTTTTATAGAAGTCTCGGCTCTATCTTTAGAAGACCCCTATTCTTAGGACCTTGTCTTAAACTATGCTCACACGAGGCTTAGTTTCCCGTAAGAAGAATCGCTTACAGCCAACAGCCTTTTTAGTGAAAACTATGTCGATTTTTTGTTGGTTACCCTCCTCTCTCTCCCCTGTCTGCGCCTCACTCTCTCTCTCTCACTACTTGTTCTCCGTCCCGTCCTGAATTGCCGTACCTACCTCGCGTCAAGATCTGTCGAGGCTTACAGAAACTAAACCTCGCGCGAGCATGTCCTTACCCTTGTCCCCACGTTACTCCCCCTTATTTTTTTAAAAAAATCGTCCTCAAAAACATTAATGGAAAAACTTCTTGAAAACACCAATGTATTCATAATGTGACGTTGTTCTAATGGTCCACTTGGCAAATACGAAATATGATACTCATGCATGGAATTATTTGCTTGTAGCAAAGAGCGAACTTTGACAAAGTGGATGATTGCGATCAAAATAACGTCGAAAGAGATTGTCCCTTTGCTAAGGCTTTTTCCTCGACAATTGTCCAAGCCTCTAATAACAAGCACCCAAGTCTAAACAAAAAGAAGAGAAAGTTGGCTATGGTGTGCAATCTTTCGGCTCCACTCTCACCAATTTCTAAGCGTGTCCCCACTCGTCACTCCTCCTTGCAAGAGGTCTTTACCACCTCCCTTTTTTCCACAAAGTGGGGACACCAATGCTAAAAATAGCACTAGCGGCTTCCCTACACAAACTTAAGATTGGCTCGAATACCACTGTAAGAGACAATGGAAGGCTGACATGCTTCTTGATCTCCTCTCAACCACCTTCTTTTATAGAAGCCTCCTAGCCCTATCTTTAGAAGATCCCTATTCTTAGCATGCTCTGGCCTTGCCTAGGACCTTGTCCTACCCTTGACCTCACAAGCGGGGATGAGGTTCCCATTAATAATTAATTCAAATTTTCTCCTTGACTGTAGAGGCCCTCCTAGAGTGTCATTAGGACCTCGATAAAGGAAGGTATTAACCTATTTTGGTGAAAATTTCATTTTTTGAAAGAACTCCTCCAATGGAAAAGCACACATGTCTCTCCGTCAGAATATACTTTCCTCTAGTACCATTGTGTGGGACTTGTGTCCCTCCTTGTCCCCACTAAACCCACAAACACATGGCGCGACTTGGCTCCAAATTGCTTCAATTGAAGCCTCCATCATGATATAGGTCATCTCATTGGTATTTATGTGGTTAGCTCAACAACACTACAAGTGCATACGTTTGTTTTGTGATCCAAGTTCCTAGTTCCTTGGGGTTTCCATCACATGGTCTTGGTAAGAAATCTTAGGGACTACGAGTGCCCCTATTTGGTTTGAAGTCCAAGTTCATCGAGATTCCCATCAGGTGGTCTTTAATGTCCACAATGTCCTCTATCGTTTAAGCATTGATGTATGCAAAGACTCCTATGTGAGCGCACTCTTTCCCCTAAGGAAAACCAAATGTCCTGAAAGAAGCTTTTATTGGAGTTTTGGAGGTCACCTCATGGGTTCTTCACCAAGATCTAGGGAGAGAGTGTCTCGTTGTGGCTGTGTTTGGCCTTATGTATCACTCATCCACTGTCTAGGGTTCATGGAAGATGTCCATCCCATTTTTACCCCATATCTCTTCGTATGCCCAGATTCTTGGGTCGTGCGGTTTTTATTGCAGTGTTGGGCAACCTAGTTGCATCCTTGTATATAGAGGGTTGGTGCCCCCATGGTTGGCAAATTGTGAGAATCCCTCACTCTCCTCTATCTTGCACTTTTCTCTCTCATCTCCTCCTTTCTTTCTCTTTAGCTTGACAACATTGGCCTTGTCGTCAAGAACATGAAGTGTCTTGATTGGTTATGGAAGACACCTCCAAACTTGTGTTTTCACAATGAGAGGGAGGTGAGAGTGTTTTGCTTTGATTTTATATGAAAGAACCCTCGGGGACCTATGTTTTTAGCCATTAGAGAGACTTCATAGTCTTGGGCTTTCAAGGGTCCAAAGTATTTACCTGGGCCTCTTAAGAGCTCTCTTCATAGGCTGATATCATCCTATTGTAAATCTTTCCCAAATGAGTCAAGACTCCCAAGCATTAGTCATATTTTGAGTATGTCCAAGTGCTTGCTAAGTACAATTCAAGAAGATAAATGATTGGATCCTTACATTCATCCGATCCCATAACCATTGATATTGCTTAAAAGCTTCTCCAACTCCATGGAAGAGAGCTTACAATCCTTTGGCCATTAAGATAAGTTCATAGGTTTCCAACATTGCTATAAGCACTTTCAAATCATGGTATTTGGTGAAATCAAGCTTTTAATCCTAGGGAAACACTCGCAAAACAGGAATCTTCATGTCAAGCAACTCTTGTAACTTTGTGTCATGAGAAAAAATCATAAAATTCTCCAAAGAATCACTCAATGTTTCATCAACAATGTTGTCCCCACGAGAAATCTCCGCAACAGCCTTCTTCAATCCCATGATCAAGACACTCCTACGTCATAAAGGAATCCTTTGTATACATTTAAAATTGGACTCAAGATTGAAAGCAATGTCCTATCATGTGAAGAGTCCACAACCTCCTTGACAAGGGAAGATACACTAGGTTGAATATACGTCCAAAAAAGGCTCCCTGGCTGAAAATTACCCAAGGTACCGGGTTGGAAACAAGCAAAAACCCTGCACACAAGTCCCCTTCCTCCCTCCAAAATGTAGCCAAAACATCGTGCAACTCCTTGCTGAAAATGCAAAAGCATTCCTCTATGTCTCTACCTTAATGGTTCATTCCTATTATGTGTTGTAAGAGGACCTTTGGGATCTTGAGTTTTCCTTAAAATTTAAGCAATCCTATAGCTAGTGTTAGGGTTCATGCCAACTGGTCGGCCACCCATCACTAATCGCTAACCCTATTCCTTGGATATAATGAAGAATAATGAGTGGTGAGATCCTCTTCTCACAAAGAGCTCCGCCAAAACTATGTCTCCTCGTGTCTCTTGCTCTCTCCCTTGCTCGCACTCACACACGCTCTCTCACGATCCCATTCTTGTGCTCTTCAAGTGGTATCAGACCCTCGAGTCCTCCCACATCCGCTCATGTGGAGCCCCTCTTGTAGATTCCATGGAATCTTGAAAAGAATGGAGATCTACATAGTCAAGTAAGGTAGTAACAAGTCGTAAAGCCGGATTTGAAGAGAATCGAGTACATCTTTGAAGCTTGAGATGAACCTCTGCAAAATAAGCATAATCAAGCAACCCGATATCAAATTTGGAAGCAACGGCGAGAAGCAAAGCTTGGAAAGGCAAGGGAATTGGTGTGCTTGTGAGCAAATCAAAGGCCGGTAGTAAGTCAAGCAGCTCGTCAAGCTTAGAATTGAGCAAGTCTATGCAAATGAGGGAGCTAAGCTGAAAAATCAGCGTTGGCAAAAGTTTACAAAGCACCGAGCGATCTTGGGAGTGTGTGTGTGTGACCATACACACTCATAACAACCAAATCTGAAGCAAGTTTGGAAGTAAGTGGGGGCTCCCAAGCTGCCACAAGTTCAAAATCAAGCAAACCTTAGCCTTCAAAATTGAGTAGCAAGTGCAGATTTCTTGAGCTGGGCACGAGTTGCATAACATAAACGAAAGGCAACAGTAGGAATCAAGAAAAGCTTTATAGAGTTGTTAAGAGTGGGAGAGTGTGTGGTGTACACACACACAGACTCACGGGCAATTTGACAGAGTATGGCATTAAGAATTTTTTGTTTTAAAGGGTGTGTGTGTAAAGGTGTGTCCACACACACACACACACACACACACTATATTGAGAGAGAAAAGGAGGTCTTCTACTAAAGACACACCCACTTTGCATAAAACCAAGGCAGTAGCCTTGCAAACTTAAACATCAAGTAGCAAAGAGAGAGCTCACAAAAATTGTACAAACAAAGAGAGAGCATTGTGTGTAGGTATCAGTGGAAAATGGTTGAGCTTGGATTTCAAATTGCGTCATCGAGTTTCAACATTGACACTACAAGTGGAGACAGGTTCACAGGGGAGGCATAGCCATTATTTTCTACATGTGTTTTGCACTTCTCCATAGTTTTTACAGAGCTTATTACTACCATACTCGTTTTGGCACGTGTATGGCATATGTGGTTACATGCTTAGCCTATTTGGCTATGGTTGACATATTCTGACAGGGTTTACATTGTTTCAGTGGGAGGTTTTCAGCATCAGTTCTATGCGTGTGGTTCATGCACGTTAGCACACTGCAAGTGCTTGTGCTCTATTGAGAGCAATTTTCACTCCCCGTAGGGGAGAGGTATCAATACAGATTGCTTGCACGCTTTTGGCAACTGTTTGTGCACGCATCCTGCTATAGTAGCAATGACTACCATTACATGTACGTTGAGTTGTGGTTATTGTCATTTTGCGTGGCTTATAAAAATGATTTGGCATTTGTTGACACTTACCCGACCCTTTTTGAGACTTATTCTAGAAGAGCCCTTTCTAAGACTATGGCTAGTCATTGAGTCTAAATAACCTTTTTATGAGTGTCGTTGCATGAGGTTTTTTGGGGGGAAGGATAATAAGCAAACTTGGTGAAGCAAGCTTTGAAGCGAGATTTTTTCCCTCCTCCATCCTTGCCGCACACTACCACCAGATGCCGCCCATTGTCGCCTCTACCACCAGTAGCAAGTGGCACTTTTTTTGAGCCACCACAACCCCTCTTGCTCCTCCACATTGCACCACCAACTTCCAACCCTTTCCTCTCTGAATTCCAATTGTCCGCCCCCCCCCCCCGGCCCCTCTCTGAAGTGAACAGGTTCAAGAAATTGACTCTCATCTCTTATTTTACAGATAATGTCTTCTTTTTATTCAATAAGGTCCACAACCATTGTGGAAAATGATCCAAAATCTCCTAAGTGTGGAGATAGCAACATAGCCACTCAACCAACAACATCGAAAACCATGATCATGGCATACTTGGTATCGTTGCAAGAGACCGTAAACAAACAAGGCGAAGACTTATGGGCACTTGCAATGGAGAATGGTAGGCTAAGGGTACTTGTGGTTGAAAATGAGAATCTCAAGAGGACACTTGATATGCAAACAACACGTTTGATGCAACTTGAAGAGGAAGCCAAGGAATGTAAACGCTCTCTTGTGGACTTGAATACTTTGAAGGAGCACTTGAGCAAAGTAGAGCATGACCATGTATTGTAAGAGGATAAATTTGACACCAAGAGCCGGGATGTATGCAACATGAGAAATGTATGCACAAAACAAGTCTTGGGCTCATGTATGTGGTAACAATGTGTTTTCTAATTCCTCACTTATGCAAGTTATGGCTCAAACAAAGAATGTTGATAATTCTTGCAGAGAAGTTAGAGACACCTCCTTCTCTTGCCATTGTTATCGAAGATTTCTTCAAAACCCACTTTGGCATGTTTGGAGTTACGGTGTATGGAGCACATAGAGTGGGTAAGCAAGAAGCTCCTCGCTCTGGAGAACGGCCAATTGTATGCACCATGTTGGATAAGACCAAACAAAAGATTATCCTTGATAATAGTTGGATCTATTTGAGGGATAGAAAATGTTTTGTATGTGAAGATTGCACTATTAAGCAACAAAATATGCGTCGCAAGGCATATGAGGAAAAGAATAAGAAAAACAAGGAGATCTCTCACGAAGAAAATGTGCCCAAGGAGGAGGCAAGTCCCCCGAGAAAATAGGGATGCGCGACCTATGAGGCCGAGTCACAATTGAAAATATTCTTTTGGAATTGCAATGGATACCCATGGAATGTGGGGGTTGGCATTGATGAACTAACAAGCAAAGCCGATGTTGTACTTCTTGTTGAAACTTGGGAGCATGATACATAAAGGATTAACGGCTTGTAGGATTACAACGTACATTTGTAGTCAAAGAATCTCAAGCAACGAATAAGGCAAGGAGGGGTAGCATGTATGGTTAAGAAAGGATTGGAAGATTTTGTATCAATTGCGAAAGATGACAAGTACAAACGTTATGTATGGCTAAAAATTATGACATAAAAAAGAGCACCCATTTTTGTAGCCGGTTGTTATTCCTCATCATGATTCCCCCCTTTATGATTGCATGGATAGAGGTCATCCATTTTTTTATTTAGAAGAGGACATTTCTTATTTCAAAGGCGAAGGTGATGTTATTGTATTTGGGGATATGAATGCTCACGCAAAAACATTGCAACATGATACTCAACAATTTGATATGCCATATATTTCAAGGGAGTTGGAGGAAGTTCACTTGTATGCTCGTACTTCTGTTACCATATACATGTGGTAATGATGTGTGTGAACACACTAGGACTGCCGGGGCATTTTTTCCCTCTTTAGGAGGTTTTTTCCCTTGAGCATTGTATATACGCCCATCACTCTAGGGCTATCTATCTTTCCATTGTATACTAAGTAACACACTCTCTATTGTGTGCCTTGAGCTTCCTTCGTCTTCTCCAAGCTGTGTGCATTTCTCTGCAACCCTAATTCCAACAATTGGTATCAGAGCAAGTTGCGTCCTCTCGGGCTTGGTCACCAGCTGCTCCAGCACACGCCTGCTCACTTTCTCCGATTTCAGTGATCTTTGGAAAGCGTTCGCAGGTCAACAAAAATTTTGGGTGTGCTCGTAGAGCTCAGTCTCCTCAGATTTTTGATTCAGGCTCATTTCGGCCTCCGTTTCCACTACAGGTAGTACTGCACAGGCTATTTTGTCATTTTGTGCAGAATTTTTGACAGTGCCGTTTTTTGTTTAACATGTGTCTCATAGTCTTCTACGGTTTGTGCTATATAGCATGTGTTGTTCCCGCTCCGTTTCTCCTATTTTTGGGCAGTTTTCACATCAGGTGCAGCATTTACCATGTTTGACAACAACACAGATGTGTTCAAGATGTTTGTTGCTGAGGACAGGTTGGATGGGATAACTACCCTATGTGGGCTTATATGATGCAACATGTTCTTGTGTCAAAGGGCGTCTGGAACATTGTGCAGGGCATTGATGTACGTCCTGGTTCTGAGGATGTAGGCGATGTTGAGGATGTTGCAGGTCTTGCTGCAAGGATTGCTACTATTAGAGTTGTTTAAATTTTTCCTACGACAAAACAAGCTCGTTGGGATGTAAAGGATGTGCAGGCTCATGCAGTGAATGTTGTATGTGAAGCGCACCATTGTTCCTCACATTTGTTCAGCAAAATCTGCAAAGCAAGCTTGGGATATTCTAGCAGGTCTTTATGCAAGTCGCAATGAGGCTAAAATTGCTTTGCTGCGTAAAGAGCTGGAGTCGAAGATTATGCATGAGAAAGATGATATGGACACTTTCCTTGTTGGTGTCAAGGATATCAATGAGCAACTTATTGATGTAGGTGAAGTCATTTCAGACAGTTCCCTTGTGCAGACTGTTCTTGATGCCTTACCAGATTCCTACCAGACTTTTGCTAGTACTTGGAGACTGATGACCCAAGGAAATCCTGAGGGTTGTCAAGTTTGATGCATTATGCACATTGCTGTTGCAAGGGTCACTTTCCAGAAAAACAGAACTAGGCAACGTGCAGTTGACAGGCTTTTATTGCTTCTCAAAGAAAGGGTGGTAATAGCAATGGGGCCACTTCTTATGGTTCTGCTGCAAGTGGCAAAACTTCTGTTTCTAATGCTTCTGCTGGCAGCAATTCTTCTGGAAATTATAGTGACAAGGGCAAAAAGAAGATGCGTTGCCATTATTATAAAGCTAATGATCACTTGATCAAGTCGTGTCCTAAGTTGAAGGCCAAAGAGGCTAAGAAGAAAGAGGGTGGTTCCACTGCAAATGCCGGTTCCACTACAAATGCAGCCATTGTTGAGTCTTCTGTGAAAGGAGACTGTGTTGCTGATGTTGATGCAGAATGGGCTTTTAGCGCAGAATGCACTTACAATCCTGATGTCCATGATGCATGCTTGTCAGTTGCTGCAGATTCACATGTGTGGTATTTTGACAGTGGTGCTACAAAGCACATTACCTCACATCGTGAATTGTTTACCTCTCTCGAGTCTGTCCCTCATGGGAATTCAATCACTTGTGCCAACAATGCTTCTTATCCGGTTCAAGGAGTTGGAAAGATTGTGCTTACTGCTGCAAATGGCAGCTCCTTTACACTTGTTGATGCACTTTATGTACCTGGGATCAAGAAGAATCTCTTGTCTGTATCCGCACTTGCTAGACTTGGACTTGTAGTCAAATTTGTGGATGACAGATGTACAGTTCATGATCTCAGTTTTGGTGATGAAATTGTTGCATCTGGCCTTTTGTGCCGTGGGCTGTATAAGCTCATTTTGTATAACAAGTGTGGACAAAATTTTGCAAATGTTGTTGCAGATTCAAGGGCTATTTCAGATGCAAAACTTTGGCATGCACGTTTTGGTCATCTAAATTTTTCCAGTTTGCTGCGTTTGCAGAAATCTGATATGGTTGCTTCTTTGCCGCCTCTTGAAGCACCTATCAAACATGTTTGTGAATGTTGTATTTTGGGTAAGATGTAGCATTCTAAGTTTCCAAAGGATGGTTCAGTTCGGGCCACATGCAGGTTGCAGCTTGTGCATAGTGATGTTTGTGGGCCCATGCAAACTCCGTCCTTGGGCAATTACCTTTACTTCATGACTTTCATTGATGATTACTCCAGGCATGCATGTGTATTTCCGCTTAAAGCGAAGTCAGAAGTTTTTATGTGCTTCAAACAATTTCTGGCTATGGCTGAAAATGTCTCGAAATGTACTATGGGCATCCTCCATTTCGATCGAGGGGGGGAGTATATGTCTCATGAATTTAATGCATTTCTGGCTAGTCGTGGGATAAAACACCAATGTACAGTGCCTTATACACCTCACCAAAATGGTGTTGCTGAGAGGAAAAACAGGTCACTGACGGAAATGGCACGATGTATGGTCAAAAGTCAAGCTTTGCCGCATTCTTTTTGGCTTGAGGCCATCATGTGTGCCACTTATGTACTTAACAGGTGTCCTATGAAAGCTTTTCAATCTATTACTCCATATGAAGCATGGCATGATAGAAAGCCTTCTATTGAGCACATGCGTGTTTTTGGCTGTTTGGCATCTGCTTTGGTGCCACAAACACAGTGCATAAAATTGGATGATAAGGCTGTCAAATGTATTTTTGTTGGTTATAAGGCTGTCAAATGTATTTTTGTTGGTTATAAGGCTGTCAAATGTATTTTTGTTGGTTATAGTGCTGAAAGCAAAGGTTATAGGTTATATCATCCGCAAACAAAGCGTATTCTGGTTTCACGGGATGTAGTGTTTGTGGAAGATTCTGTTCAGCCCTTGCTGTCATGTACTAGAGACAATAATGTAAGCTCAAAGGACATTTATGACACTTTTTTGCCTCTTTTGAGTGGTGGAAATACGATTGTAATTTCCAATGAGGCAAATGTACAGCCTATGGGGGTTTCTGAAAATGTTACAGATCAGCCTATTACTGATGCAGATGTACATCATGTACTTGATGAGGAAAAAGCTGAAAATGAGCAGGCTAGAGGTATGCCAAAATGGTTGGTGCACACTTTGCGTGACAGTAAATTGGATGCACCTTTGTCTAGTGGTACTCGTTCAGGCTCTCGCCATGCACCTTATGCATCAGATTGTTATGCTTTGGCTGTGTCTAGCTTACATGATGTTGAGGAGCCTCAGTCTTTTGATGAAGCACAGAATTCAAAAAATTGGATGGCTGCCATGCAATCAAAATATGATGCACTTATAGAAAATGACACATGGACTTTGTGTGATTTGCCTCCTGGCAAAAAGGCCATTGGTACGAAGTGGGTTTACAAGTTGAAACGCAAGCCGGATGGTGAGATCAATCACCATAAGGCTCGACTTGTTGCAAAGGGTTATGCACAACAAAAAGGCATAGATTATGAAGAGACTTTTGCTCCCACTTGTTGTATGACTACTGTGCGTTTTCTATGTGCATTGGCAGCTCATTTTGGTTGGGATGTACATCAATCAGACATTGTTACTGCTTTCTTGAATGGTGACATATTTGAGGAAGTTTAAGTAACGCAGCCTCGCGGTTTTGTCATAAAAGGACAAGAGGACAAAGTGTGCAGATGTAAGAAGGCTTTGTATGGGTTGAAGCAATCTCCTCGTGCTTGGTATGAGAAAGTTGACACTCATTTGGTTAAATGAGGCTTTCATAACAGTCCAACAGAAAGCACATTTTATGTAAAGCATGAGGGTGATGTACTTCTCATTGTGGTTCTTTATGTCGATGATTTGCTGATCACTGGGCCAAATGAGAGACATATTGCTGAACTTAAGGAAGATTTGATTGCTACTTTCAAGATGAAAGATTTGGGAATGTTGCATCATTACTTGGGTATACAGTTTAAGCAGTGTGATGGTGGTATTGCCTTGTGTCAGAAAAGTTACATAGAGACATTGCTATGTAAGTTTGGACTTGAGGATTGCAAACCTATTGCCACTCCCATGGAAACATGTTTGAAGTTGAGTCTACATGATGCCGGCGATCCTGTTGATGTCACTCTTTACCAAACTGTTGTTGGCTACCTCATTTATGTATGCAACACGAGGCCAGATATTCAGTTTGCAGTCTCACAGGTCAGCAGATTTATGCATAGCCCAGGGTCTAAGCATTGGCAGGCTGTCAAGAGGATTTTTCGCTACCTTAGTGGCACTTTACATCTTGTCTTGTTTTATCCCAAGGGGGGATTATTGCCGCCAGACTTACATGCTTTTTTCAGACTCAAATTAGGCTGGTTGTTTTGACACGCAAGTGTCCACAAGTGGTTTTTGTTTGATGCTTGGCAGTTCATGTATATCATGGTTGAGCAAGAAGCAACCTACTATGGCCACTTCGAGTTGTGAGACTTGGTATAGGGAAGTCTTCACAGCTACGGTTAAGTGTGTATGGCTCAGACGCCTTATGGCTGATTTGGGTGTTGGACAGGACACTACCAACACTATCGACACTGACAATTAGAGCGCATTGGCAGTTGCGAGGAACCCAATTTTTCATGCTCGCACAAAGCACATTGAGGTGCATTACCACTATGTCAGGGAGAGGCTCTCAACAAGATAGATTAGCTTGGCTTTTGTGCCAACACAGGACAACCTTGCAGATCTTTTCACAAAGGCATTGTCTCGTGAGAATCTTGAAGCTTTCCGCCAAGCTTTGGGTTTACTCCCCTTTGTGGATTGATCATGTCCTTAGGGCATGGCACTTCCCTTTACACATGTGCCAGCTCTCGTTCATTGCATCACTCCAGGGGGGATTTGTTACCAAATACATGTGGTATTGATGTGTGTGAACACACTAGGACCGCTGGGGCATTTTTTCCCTCTTTAGGAGGTTTTTCCCCCCGAGCATTGTATATGCCCATCACTCTAGGGCTATCTATCTTTCCATTGCATACTAAGTAACACACTCTCTATTGTGTGCCTTGAGCTTCCTTCGTCTTCTCCAAGCTGTGTGCGTTTCTCTACAACCCTAATTCCAATAACTTCAAAGGATGACAAAGAGCCGGGTCACTATGGAAAGTTACTTTTACACATGTGTAATAGCACGGGTAGGTTTATTGCCAATGGTGTATATTTGTGGAGTGGAACCAATGGATTTACATGTAGAAAACATAATGGGGATAGTGTGATTGAATATATGCTACTCCTCAAAGACATCATGTATCACATAAAGAGTTTTATGTCTGGCCAATAGACCCCAGAATCAGAGCATCAGATCTTATGTATTGACCTTGCATGTGGAGAAGCAACTAAGCATGATAATCTCATCCAAAGGGAAGAGGAGTTATCACTATGCATGGTTTTCAAATGGGCACCAATATACATTGAAATGGTTGAACCAAAGTTATGAATGAGAAAGTTTCAAATGCTGAAAAAATACCATTTTATGATTCACTCCCATGTATGCCCTCTCTTTTTTTATTATTGAGGATGTATGTGGTGGGCTTGAAAAGTTGGTCACTCGCAAAGTGGGAGATCTACAAGGTATCAAGCTGGAGTTGACCAAATGGATGGGAGATTTTGCCCATGAGTGGATGTGTGATATGTTCAACCTTGCACTTCAACATGGTATGCCTTATGATTGGAGTACTAATTGGGTTGAGCCTTTGCATGAAGGAGAGGATGTAAAGAATGTAAACAACTACCGAACTATAATGATTGGGTCTCTTATGGCAAAGTTTTTTGGGTGCACAATGGAGATGAAATTGAGTGACTTGGTTGAAAAGAATGACAAGTGTGCAAAAGGATAAGTGGGTTTTTGTCGAGCGGAATTTCAGAAATTTGTGTAAGCACTATTGGGGTTAAACAAGGATGTCCCTTGTCACTAACTCTCTTTGGTCTATGCATCGATCAATTGGAACAAATGGTACTTGACTTTATGCAAGAAGAAGGCATTGAAGAGGTCACTATTTGCAATGCGGTAATCATGCTTTTGTTGTATGCGGATGATGTAGTGCTTTTAGCACACACTTTAGATGTAATGGAATTGGCCTATTTACTTTAGAGTAGCGGAAATTAGAGAGAAAGTACTTTTTGTGAAATTATTTTGTGAGCATAGCAGGTGAACGTAATTGAAAGTAGCAACATAAACATAGCATTTAGTTAACTTGGCATGAACAATACTTTTGCAAGAGAGAGAATTTAGAGAACGTGACAACAATTGAGGACCGAATTTATGTGGAGTTGGTCCCCCCTCCAATAGGCATTTGTATTATAGTTTCTCCCATCAAGAGAGACTTGTTACAATACAGTCTTTATGTTTCTTGTGACCTAGGTGATGCAATGAAGATGGAAAGCTTCATGCATCACAAGCATAACATAACTTTGTGGAAAGCATTAACTATCCCAAGCCTCGGTCCCAAGACCTCAAACACCTTCAAAGGTGGAGAGAGCTAGCAGGGAATTAGGGTAGGGAAGAGGAAGAAGAAACATTCCATAGGAGAAAGAATTAGTTCCTCGTTTATCATCACTCTTCTTGCTAGCATACATAATAGCATAGTAATGAAGATGGAGAAGATGGCAAGCTTAAGCATTGAAGCATGGCTCTTGGTTGGATTTGCATTCCATAGCCAAGAGTGTTGGTGTAGGCTCTCAACCTCTCTCCTTGCTTGGAGAAGGAGAGGGATCTCTTGCACTTTGAACTTCAAAAAAATGAGTGTGTGTGTGAGTGTGTGTGGGAGAGTATACCCCTCAATCAGGCCCCCTACTTGCTTTGGTCGAACCCCCTTGTAGCTCATGCGCTTGAAGCTCATTGGACCCCTATACGCCTAGCCAATCACAAGCAAGAGTCATACAAAGCAACAAGGGTAGCCTTGGGACAAGTGTCCCCCTTTCCCCTTTGAGAGAGAGAGGGCTTGATAAATGATAAATCAATTAATTAAATCCACTAAATTATCATTGGACCCCTTGGGTGGCCAACCAATAGGCTTTAGGCACACCATGAGGGTAACCTAGCTAGGGACTTGACATGTGTCCTACTTGCCTCTTGGGCAAGGGGTCCCCTTTGGGGGAGAGAGTGGTTAAGAAACCACCCTCCCCTTCTTGCATGGCTCGCCCCCTCCTTGTAGGGATTTTCTTTGACTTTTGTGCCACCTCAAACCCCTGAACCTTGGGCCTAGTTCTCACCACAAGCTTGGTCCTTAAGCCCCTCGAGCTTGGTATGGGTTCCCACCCATCTCAAGCATGACAAGCACCTCAAGCATCAAGCACCTCAAGCACCTCAGTCATCAGGCATGACAAGCACCTCAAGCTTGGGTCGGGTTTCCACCTCAAGCACAACCTTAGCTTACCTAGGTCAAAGGACTTTTAACACTAACAATTGGAGGTCTTCAATGAAGCTAACCCTAAGGTCTTTATGCTCCAATGGTTAGCCTTGCTCTTTGATAGACCATCTCTCATTTGGGCCCCTTTATCATTGGCCCCGTGTTGAGATAGATCTATAAGCACATATCTATATCCTAACCCTTGTTCCCGTTTATTCTCCCACATTAAATGATCATTTTAATAAGAGAAAATCGTTTGGGTTGGTTAATTATTAGATTTTATGACATTAGAAGATGCACAAAAGCTCATGGTTGTCCTTGACAACTTTTGCTTGCATAGTGGGCTGATTGTGAATGAATCCAAAACAATTGTGCATGTGCTACTATGTACCAGAATTATCAAATCAACATAAAAGATCAAATCAAAGACGAAAAATCTGCAAACTGTCAGAACCAATTTGGGACATCTACACATGTCAAAACCACAAAACTGTTCACCAGAAGACTCCTGATAGGTGGTAGAATCAGCCCAACTAATCACTGTTGCAAAAGAAGGAGGAACATGGATCGCGATTCATGTTACCAAAACCCTAAACTTAAATAAAATTAGACAGTGCACTCCCCATACACCCAAAAAAACAGTGTGCTACCGGGTTCGCAAACCATGCTCCAACATGGATCGCGATCCATGTACCCTAATGACAAATTCAACAAAAAGCTTAGCCTATGGTTAGAGGTAGCAAAGAGGAGCATGCCATGCAAATTGGGCACAAAATGGGGCACTAAATCACCAAGAATCAAGAATTCTAGGTTTCAGTCTGCAAATGGTCACGCTTCTCACCATGTTGTCCTAAACTACAAAACCATATTCTTCGTTGAAAGAGGAAATCGTACTCACACTTACATGCTTGAGCCTATCCCCTTGTCAGCAATACACACCATCGCAGCCATTCCCCTTTGCTCCCATTCCCTTCAATGCGGGACAAGGCGTTGGGGCCATGGAGAAGAGTCATATTGACTATGCACATTATGCTCACTGCACGTTCGAGAGTCTGAGTACCACACACTACGAGAGTGCTCAACTTTTGGTCACATCCGAACTTGCTTCTCTCACATTTTCAACCATGACTTACACCTACGCACTTTCCTCTCCCAGCCACAGTGTGGGCTCTCCATTGCGACTCTCATCACCACAATTTTGGAGCATCGAGAGTCACTCGTTAGTCATACACATAATACATCACATGTAACTTTGGTCCCATAGGTCATATTTGACCTC